>NW_020923188.1:0-1727 GCF_003984885.1 Neopelma chrysocephalum
ATTTGGAGGACAACCCCCCTGGCCCGTATCCCTTGTTTTACACCCCCCCTGCTGTAAAGCTGGGATTTGGGATGGTGGGAACCCATCTGCACAGCAGCTGCTGCTAGGCTGGGGGGAGTGCAGCCTGGGGCAGGATCTCAATTTCTCCCCTTTCCCACCTGGATTTCTCCCTGTGCAGCTGGATTTCTGGCTGGCCCCCCGTGGCCTCGGCTCTCCCGTGGATATCCGGGTGCCCTTCCCGAGCCTGCAGCCCGTCAAAGCCCACCTGGAGGCCAGTGGGGTGTCCTACTCCATCATGATCGAGGACGTGCAGGTCAGTGGAGGAGGAGGGCAGCTGGCTGAGACTCAGGGTCTCATCCCGGTGGGAATTAGGGCCCATCCTACCCTGTTTCCCCCAGGAACTGCTGGATGAGGAGCAGAGGGAGATGATCCGGAGCAGCCGCCGGCTGCCGCTCTCCACCAGCACCTTCAACTACGAGGCCTATCACACCCTGGACGAGGTGAGAGACACAAGATTCGGGGCATTTTGAGGGGGGGAAAAAGTGACATCCTGGAATTGTTTGAGAACCTACCCCCCCCTCCTCATCCCTCTCTCCCAGATTTACGCCTTCATGGACATGCTGGTGGCCGAGAACCCCAACCTGGTGAGCAAACTGGAGATCGGCCGCTCCACCGAGGACCGGCCCCTCTACGTGCTCAAGGTGAGGGGTTTGGGGTCTGGGGGGGTGACCGGGGAGGGGGGAGCGGGGTCAGGGAGAAAGGACAAAGCCAACTCCCCCCTCTCTGCTGTCCCAGTTCAGCACAGGGGGCTCGAACCGCCCGGCCGTGTGGATCGACACCGGGATCCACTCCCGCGAGTGGGTGACTCAGGCCAGCGGGGTCTGGTTCGCCAAGAAGGTTTGGACACTTTCCCCACACCCACCTTCTGTCCCCCAAAGGTCCTGCAGCCGCTGTGGGAGCCAGGGGGTGACCCCCAGGGAGCCCCCAAACCTCCTGTCCTTTGTAGATCGTCGATGACCACGCGAACAACGAAGGGGTGGCCTCCATCCTGGACACCATGGACATCTTCCTGGAGATCGTCACCAACCCCGATGGCTTTGCCTACACCCACAGCACGGTACCAACCCCAGCTCCCCCTCCCTGATTCCTACAGGGTGGGAAGGGGAGCAGCACTGGGAGCTGCTCATCCCTGGGAGGTCAAAGCCTCCTTGTCCATGTTTCCATGGGATGGGAAAGGGGAGCAGCACTGAGGTGCTGCACACCCCTGGGAAATCAAAGCCTCCTTGTCCATGTTTCCACGGGATGGGAAGGGGAGCAGGACTGGGGTCTTGCACATCCTTGGGAGGTCAGAGCTCCTTGTCCCTGTTTCCACGGGATGGGAAGGGGAGCAGGACTGGGGTTCTGAACATCCCTGGGAGGTCAGAGATCCTCATCCCCATTCCCATGGGATGGGAAGGGGAGCAGGACTGGGGTTCTGAACATCCTTGGGAGGTCAGAGCTCCTTGTCCCCATTCCCAAGGAATGGGAAGGGGAGCAGGACTGGGGTGTTGCTCCTCCCTGGGGGGGTCAGAGCCTCCCTGTCCCATTCCCATGGGATGGGAAGGGGAGCAGCACTGAGGTGCTGCACATCCCTGGGAGGTCAGAGCCTCCTTGTCCCCATTCCCATGGAATGGGAAGGGGAGCAGGACTGGGGTTCTGAACATCCCTGGGAGGTCAGAGCTCCTTGT
>NW_020923188.1:1737-2896 GCF_003984885.1 Neopelma chrysocephalum
AGCAGGACTGGGGTTCTGAACATCCCTGGGAGGTCAGAGCTCCTTGTCCCCATTCCCACGGGATGGGAAGGGCAGCAGGACTGGGGTGCTGCTCCTCCCTGGGGGGTCAGAGCCTCCCTGTCCCATTCCCATGGGATGGGGAGGGCACTCCCTGGCCCCTGCCCAGCAGCTGAGGTGGCTCTGTCCTCCCAGAACCGCATGTGGCGCAAGACCAGGTCCAAGCACTCGGGTGCCATCTGCGTCGGCGTCGACCCCAACCGCAACTGGGACGCAGGCTTTGGAGGTCAGAGCCTTCCCACTCCCCCTCCGGGGCGTTCCCACTCTCCAGGTGGAGGCTCCGAGGCCATTCCCGGCTCACAGATCCCTGGGGATGAGGTGGGACCTGCCCTGCGTGGCAGAGAGGAGGGCTGGGGGTCCCACCAGCGTTTGATGAGCAACACAGAGGGGACCACAAGGGAAAGTCTCCACACAGATCTCCAGAAGGAGCCTCAGGAATGTTCCTCGCCGGCCACACCTGAGGGGTGGGAAAAACTCCTGGGGATGGAAAGGGAAAAGACCCTTTTTCCCTGGAGACTCTTTGAGCCACCAAAGCCCACCCTGTTTTCCCTCTCCTGTCCCCCACAGGGTCCGGGGCCAGCGGGAACTCCTGCACGGAGACCTACCACGGCCCCTACCCCAACTCGGAGCCCGAGGTCAAATCCATCGTGGACTTCGTGAAGGGCCACGGGAACATCAAGGCTTTCGTGTCCATCCACAGCTATTCCCAGCTCCTGCTCTATCCCTACGGATACACCAGCACCCCGGCCCCGGATGAGCAGGAGCTGGTAGGGCCCCCGGGGAGGTTTGGGGGGGCGGGTGGGTGATGTGGGGCTGCTCTTCTCCTCCTTCCAGGCACCTCCATCCTGCCCCATGGAGCAGCGGGAAGCTCTGGCTCCTCTGCTGGCCCCTGGGAATTGAGCTTTGTGATCCCTTTTTGCCTGTGGCATGAGGGAAAATCCTCTCCCACAGGCTGGATCTCACAGGCTTTGACCTTCTGTGGCTCACCTTTTCCTCTTTTTTAGCTCTTCCCCTCCTTTGGCTTATCTTTTTTCCTCGACTCATCCTTTCCCTCCTTCAGCTCATCTTTTCCCCTCCTTTGGCTCCATCTTTTTCCCCTCTT
>NW_020923188.1:2906-3273 GCF_003984885.1 Neopelma chrysocephalum
CTCATCTTCTTCCATTCTTTGCCTTATCATTTCCTCTCCTTTGCCTCACCATTTTCTCTCCTTCAGCTCATCATTTTCCCCTCCTTTGCCTCATCTTTTCCCCTCCTTTGTCTCACCATTTTCTCTTCTTCAGCTCATCATTTTCCCCTCCTTTGCCTCATCTTTTCCCCTTCTTTGCCTCACCATTTTCCCTTCTGGGCTCATCCTTTCCCCTCCCTGGCCTCATCTTTTTCTCTCCTTTGGTGCATCCTTTCCCCTCCGTTTACCCATCTTTTCCCCTCTTTTGGCTCATGATTTCCCCTCACGATTTCCCCTCATGATTTTCCCTATTTCCCCTCATGATTCTCCCTCATTATTTTCCCTCACA
>NW_020923189.1:0-2424 GCF_003984885.1 Neopelma chrysocephalum
CCCCCCCCCAGGTGGACAACTCGTCCCTGACGGGGGAGTCGGAGCCGCAGACGCGCTCCCCCGACTGCACCCACGACAACCCCCTGGAGACCCGGAACATCACCTTCTTCTCCACCAACTGCGTCGAGGGTGAGACCCCAAAACACACCCCCAAAACACCCCTAAATCCCCCAAACCCGGGGGGGCTCCTGGAGGAGGTTTGGGGGTCCCCGAGGGGATTTTGGAGGTCCCAAAGCGGCCCCTTGTTCTTCCTCAGCCAGGTTCAAGGGGGGCCCCAAAATCGGGGAGGGGTCTCTGGAGTTGATGGGGGGTCCCCCAAATCCGGGAGGGGAGGAGGGAGGTATTTGAGCCCTTCTTGGGGTCCTGGAGATGGTTTTGGGGCTGTTTTGGGGCCGTTTTTGATTCCCACTCCATTTTCCGATTCCCACCCAATTTTCCCGATTCCTGCCCAATTTTTGGCGTCTCTGATCCATTTTTGGGGTCTCTGATCCATTTTTGGTGGTCCCTGCTCCACTTCTGGCATCCCAGAACCACCTCAGAGTCACTTTTGGGGCCGTTTTGTGACCATTTCGGGGTCATTTTCGACTCCTGCTCCCATTTTTTGGTCTGCATTCAGTTTTTCCTATTCCCACCCCATTTTTGGGGTCCCTCATCCGTTTTTGGGGGTCCCTCATCCATTTTTGACATCCCTTATTAATTTTGGGATCCCTGATCTGTTTCTGTCATCCCAGAACCACCTCAGAGCCACTTTTGGGACCATTTTGTGACCGTTTCAGGGCCATTTTCGATTCCCATCCCATTTTCCAATTCCCGCTTCATTTTCGGGATCCCTTATCCATTTTTTGGCATCCCCAATCCATTTTTTGGGGTCCCTGATCCATTTTTGACATCTTTTATCCACTTTTTGGGCTGTCTGATCCGTTTCTGGCATCCCAGAACCACTTCAGAGCCAGTTTAGGGTCATTTTGGGGTTGCTTTGAGGCCGTTTTGGGGCCGTTTTCGCTTCCCGCTTCCGTTTTTTCCATATTTTTGGGATTTCTGACCCATTTTTGGTGCCCCCCCAGGCACGGTGCGGGGCGTGGTGATCACCACGGGGGACCGGACGGTGATGGGGGTCATCTGGGGGTCCTAGGGCCAGTTTTAGGGTTATTTTGGGACCATTTTTGATTCCCACCCCATTTTTCAATTCCCACCCAGTTTTCCCAATTCCCACCCCATTTTTGGGGTCCCCAATCAATTTTTTGGGGGTGTCTGATCCATTTCTGGCATCCCAGAACCACCTCAGAATCACTTTTGGGGCCATTTTGGGACCATTTCAGGGTCATTTTTGACTCCTGCCCCCGTTTTTTGATTCCCACCCAGTTTTCCCAATTCCCGCCCAATTTTCAGGGTCCTTCATCCATTTTTTGTGATCCTTCATCCATTTTTAGGGGTTCCTGCTCCACTTCTGGCATCTCAGAACCACTTCAGAGCCAGTTTTAGGGTCATTTCGGGGCCGTTTCGGGGCCGTTTCCAACTCCCACCGCATTTTTTTTGATTCCCACCCAATTTTCGCCGCTCCCACCCCAATTTTGGTGTTTTTCACCCCATTTTCTGTGCCCCCCCAGGCACGGCGCGGGGCGTGGTGATCGCCACGGGTGACCGGACGGTGATGGGCCGCATCGCCACGTTGGCCTCGGGGCTGGAGGTTGGGAAGACGCCGATCGCGGTGGAGATCGAGCACTTCATCCAACTCATCACCGGCGTCGCCGTCTTCCTCGGCATCTCCTTCTTCATCCTCTCCCTCATCCTCGGCTACACCTGGCTCGAGGCCGTCATCTTCCTCATCGGCATCATCGTGGCCAACGTGCCCGAGGGGCTGCTGGCCACCGTCACCGTGAGCAATGGGGGGGACTGGGAGGGACTGGGAGGGACTGGGAGGCAATGGGAGGGACTGGGAGGGTTGCACCATCATCTTCCTCATCGGCATCATCGTGGCCAATGTGCCCGAGGGGCTGCTGGCCACCATCACGGTGAGAACTGGGAGGGACTGGGAGGGACTGGGGAGCACTGGGAGGGACTGGGAGGGACTGGGAGGGTTCCACTATCATCTTCCTCATCGGCATCATCGTGGCCAACGTGCCCGAGGGGCTGCTGGCCACCATCACGGTGAGCAATGGGGGGGACTGGGAGGGACTGGGAGGGCATTTGGGGAAGTTTGGGGGGGCTACACCATCGTCTTCCTCATTTTGGGGGGTTCCACCCTCCTCTTCCTCCTCGGCGTCATCGTGGCCAACAATTCCCAGGGGGGTCCCTGCACCGAGGGCTCATTAAAGGCATTTTAGGGGCGATTTTGGGGGTCCCAACCCCCCAAATTTGGGGTCCCCACCCCCAAACCGGGGGTCCCGCAGCCCCCAGACCCCTTTTTCTGGCCCCCCAGGTGTG
>NW_020923190.1:0-2219 GCF_003984885.1 Neopelma chrysocephalum
AAGCCAAAGCCAAGAGGAGGAGAAACCAAAGCCAGGAGGAGAAGGAGGAGAAGCCAAAGCCAAGAGGAGGAGAAACCAAAGCCAGGAGGAGAAGAAGCCAAAGCCAAAGCCAAGAGGAGGAGAAGCCAAAGCCCCTCGTGTCTCACCAGCTCGGCGTAGTCGTCGGGCCTGGTGCACTTGTATCCGTAGGGATACATGAGGAGCTGGGAATAGCTGTGCAGGGTGAGGAAGGCCTTGAAGTTCCCGTGGTTCCTGATGAAGTCGGCCACGGATTTCACCTCCACCTCGGACTCGGCGCTGGGGCCGTGGTAGGAGTCGGAGCAGGGACTGCTGCTGGCCCCGGGACCTGGAGGGGACAAACCAGTGAGAAGGGACAAACCAGTGAGAGGGAACAGTCCTGGGAGGTTGAGGAAGGCCCAACAAAGCCAGGCTTTACAAAGGCAAGGCCTGAAACGCCGGCAAACCCTCGGACAGCAGCGCCAGGATGGGAATGTTTGAGGGATGTACTTTGAGATGATGCGACCTGGAACCCCCACCCCGTGCTGGGACGGGGCTTGGAGCAGTGGGAGGTATCCCTGCCTCGAACTAAAGGGTGTTTCAGGTCCCTCCCGAGCCAAACCAGCCCGTAATTCCATGATTCCACGAGTGCCACCTTCGCCTCGTGCTCTCGGGCGATTAATCAACGCAAAACGGGAAACGGCTCCATCCCGAGGGATTGTTTGGAGTCCCTGGTGTTATTCCTGGTGCTCTGTGATGGGATCCAGGGCCCAGGAACTCCTCATTCCTACCTCCAAAGCCCGCATCCCAGTTCCTGTTGGGATCCACCCCGTAGCACACGCTGCCCGCGTTCTTGGAGCGCGTTTTCCTCCACATGCGGTTCTGGAAGAGAGGGAACAGCTCCCAAAAATGAGCAAATCCGGGTGTTTTTGGGTCAAAACTGCTCCCAGAGGGAGCTGCCATTCCCCAGGGGGGGGATCCCAGGCGTGATCCCAGCATTATTCCTGGTCAGAAACGGGCAGGGAGGTGTTTAAGGTGAGTAATTTAAAATTGCTCCTTGTAGTTCCTTCTCACAGCACTGAAAAAAGGGACTTTCAGAGCCTGTTTCCCCGTGTTTATTATTTCCTTGGAAGAGCAGAGCGGCTCCCTGGATCTGCCCCCTCACTCACCGAGGTGTGGGTGTACACAAAGCCATCAGGGTTGGCCACTGGCAGCAGGAAAAGGTCCATCTTGTCCAGCAGGGAGGTGATGGAGGAGTCGGATCCGTAGCCGGAGGCGATCTGGGCAGGGACAGGACAGCACAGCCCGGTCAGCAGAGCATTCCTGTCCCAGGGGCCCTCACAGCTGGGAACAGAGGCTGGATTTTGGGGCAGGGGAACAAGAGTATCAGTTGTCTGATGGCCAATTAACCTGTTTGATTTGGTGGTTAATAAGGGAAAGCAACAAAATTTCCCACTCCCTTATCCCGGAGAACCGACCAAGGCCCCGCACTGGGATTGAGACGGAGCAGCCAGGCTGGGAATACTCAACTGGGCTGCACTCCTGGGGTGGTTTAGGCACCTCCAGCAGGGTTTAAATGCTTGAAATGGTTTAAATTTACAGAGGGATGGAGGTTTGGGGCGTTGCTGTAGGAGGGAACCAACCACAGAGCGTCTCCCTGCGCCGGGAGAGCGAAGCAGCAAAACAACCTCCAAGGCCTTGGGGTTTTTTTGGAGGATTATCAGCCCTCTTTTTGTCAACAAACTGCTGCATTTTGTCTCCCTGAACTGCTCCATTTTGTCTCCCTAAACTCAGCCCTTCCAACAAGACACCGTGTGTGCTCCGGGCAGCCACAACATCCTCCGGGAATCGGTTTTGTGAGGATCAGCAATGAAACACACGGATGTGACGCCCTCGGAACGCTCTGAGACACTCCCAGGATGAATCAAAAAGGCTCAAGGAGACCTGGTTGGCGATCCAGAGGGCGCTGGCCTGGGTGACCCACTCCCGGGAGTGGATGCCGGCGTCGAGCCAGATGGCCGGGCGGTTGGATCCGCCGGTGCTGAACTGCGGGAATGGGAGGGAAGGAATTAAATTATCCATCAGCCAAGACCATCCCAGGCAGGCTGGGCTGCTCTGGGCCGGGCTCTGCCGTGTCTGTGCCATGTTTGTTGTACCTTGAGGGCGTACAGAGGGCGCTTCTCGTAGGATTCCCCGATCTGGATCTTCTCCACGAAGCTGTG
>NW_020923190.1:2229-5777 GCF_003984885.1 Neopelma chrysocephalum
GGGGGGTCGTGTCCCAGAGATCCCAGAGAGTTTTATCCCAGTCAATGCTCCTTGTTGAAGGTGCCCAGAGGTTGGAGTTGTTGTTATCCATGCGGAGGGAGCCAAGGCAGTCTACTGGCTGAACTTTGGGAATAATCTCCCTTGGAGCTGGATCTACTTTTTGTTTATCCCACTAAAAATATTGCTGAGGAACAACCAGGGATTGGATCCACTTTTTGTTTATCCCATTAAAAATGTTACAGGACTGGATCCACCTGTTTTTTATCCCACTAAAAACATTACTGAGGAAGGGCCAGGAATTGGATCCACTTTTTATTTTTCCCATTAAAAATATTGCTGAGGAACAACCAGGGACTGGATCCACTTTTTATTTATCCCATTAAAAATGTTACTGAGGAAGAGCCAGGGATTGGATCCACTTGTTTTTTATCCCATTAGAAATGTTACTGAGGAACAACCAGAAGCTGGATTCCCTTCTTGTTTATCCCACTAAAAACATTACTGAGGAACAACCAGGAGCTGGATCTACTTGTTTTTTATCCCACTAAAAATGTTACTGAGGAACAATGAGGGATTGGATCCACTTTTTGTTTATCCCATTAAAATGTTACTGAGGAACAACCAGGAGCTGGATCCACTTTTATTAATCCCACTAAAAATGTTACTGAGGAAGAGCCAGGACCTGGATCCACTTTTTATTTATTCCACTAAAAATGTTACTGAGGAACAACCAGGAATTGGATCCACTTTTTGTTTATCCCATTTAAAATATTACTGAGGAACAACAAGGAATTGGATCCACTTTTTGTTTATCTCACTAAAAACATTACTGAGGAACAGCCAGGAGCTGGATCCACTTGTTGTTTATCCCATTAAAAATATTGCTGAGGAACAACCAGGGATTGGATCTACTTTTATTTATCCCATTAAAAATGTTACAGGAGTTGGATCCACTTGCTTTTTATCCCACTAAAAATGGTACTGAGGAAGAGCCAGGAATTGGATCCACTTGATTTTTATCCCATTGAAAATGTTACTGAGGAAAACAACCAGGAGCTGGATTCACTTCTTGTTTATCCCACTAAAAATGTTACAGGACTGGATCCACTTGTTTTTTATCTCATAAAAAATGCTGCTGAGGAACAACCAGGGATTGGATCCACTTCTTGTTTATCCCATTGAAAATGTTACTGAGAAACAACCAGGAGCTGGATCCACTTTTATTAATCCCACTAAAAACATTACTGAGGAAGAGCCAGGAGCTGAGCCTGCTGTCTCACCTGCAGGTGGGATTCCTGGGACTATGGGATGGAAGGGAGATGGTTCAGCTGCTCCATCCAACTCAGGAGAACAAGGAAATTCCAAGTGACAATTCCCAGAGGAAGCTTTTTACATCCCCTCCCTGCTGTTCCTCCACTCCCACGTGATCTCTCCGTGGCCTGTCATGGGTTCAGACCCCGGGCAAGTCTTGTGCAAGGCCAGGGCTCATGTTTTTGGGAACACAGGGAGCCTCAGGCAGGGATCCAGCCTGTTCTGGCTCGTAGGAATTAGTTCACCCTGTGACTGTTGTGTCTTGGAGGCACACGAAGGACACAAAGTCCTCGGGTCTGGGAGAGGTCACAGAGCCCAATTCTTGGAAAACAAGCACTAATCAAACAACAAAAACTGATCCTAACAGTCAGGAACCATCACGGGGATTTCCTGCTGATTCCCTGCTTCTGGAGCTGCAGGAATTCCGGTGGGAGTCAAATCCCACCTGTAGTTGATGGACTTCAACAGTCCCTAAGGAATCAGCCAGCTCTGCCCCGTGGATTCACTCCTTGAAAACAGGAAGGAGGGATTTAATCCAGGGCAAAATTAGAGCTTGTTTCATTAGTCATCCGACATCCCTCACGGATTTAAAGGCTGCCAAGAGATCCTGCCAAACATGTCAGGATCCAAAGTACCCCAACCAGCTCCAGGATTCCTGATCAGCACCATCCAGAGCCTCCTCCACCCTCTCTGCATTTAAGGAGCTGCGTTTAAATCCAAACCTTTGTACCCACTCCTGACCCTCCCCGAGGGGCTCCAGAGGCCTCCAGCTCTGCCCTCCCAAGGGAGCCAGGAGGTTCTGCAGGGTTTGGAGAGAAGCCACAGGTTTGGGTGAAGTTGGAGTGAATCCAGAGGAGGCCCCGGAGCTGCTCCCAGGGCTGGATTCCCTCTGCTCCTCTGGAGCCAGGCTGGGAGAGCTGGGGGGGTTCCCCTGGAGAAGAGAAGGCTCCAGGGAGAGCTAAGAGCCCCTTGCAGGGCCTAAAGGGGCTCCAGGAGAGCTGGAGAGGGACTGGGGACAAGGGATGGAGGGACAGGACACAGGGAATGGCTTCCCAGTGCCAAAGGGCAGGGTTAGATGGGATATTGGGAAGGAATTCCTGGCTGGGAGGGTGGGGAGGCCCTGGAATGGATTTCCCAGAGCATCTGTGGCAGCCCTTGGATCCCTGGAAGTGTCCTGGGGGCACTGACCAGGAACAGGAAGGGTCCAGGTCCTCAGTGATGTTCCCAAGGCAGCTCCAGAGCCAGGAGGGAAACAACCACGAGCCCAAGTCCAGCGTGGACCCAGCGCAGCTCCAACGAGGACCAAAAGAAGGGACCTGGGCTTAAATGTGGGGTGGGTGGTGGGTGGGTGGGAACCCTGCACAAGCCCGGTCAGGGCAATTAGTGCTGCCAATTAGGGAGGGTTATTAGTGCTCCCAACACGGGCAGGGCTGGGACGTCCTCCCCTCGCTGTCCCAAGAGGATGTGGAGTCGTGCAGTGAGTCAGGGACACCCTGGGGACACGGGAAGGAGTGAAAGGTTAAATGAACCTCCCCCAACCAAAGCATCTCCCTGCTGGATTGGAGAACCTTTGGGGAGGGAAAAGACCTCCGAGATCACGGAGCCCAACCCTTCCCAGCTCTGCCGAGGCCACCACTGCCCCGTGTCCCCACGGGCCACATCCACAGGGATTTAAATCCCTCCAGGGGTGGGGACTCCCCCCTGCCCCGGGCAGCCCCTTCCAAGGCCTGACCACCCTTTCCAGGAAGGAATTTTCCCCGATATCCAACCCAAAGCTCCCCTGGCACAGCTGGAGGCCGTTTCCTCTCGTCCTGTCCCTCGTTCCCTGGGAGCAGAGCCCAACAACCCCCTTTTTGTTGGATTGCTCCAATATTTCTGAACGTTTTCCAATGTCATCAGAGGTGAGGAACGAAGGGCACGGTTTTAAGGAACAGAAACACCACCTGCTAGGAGAGAAATCCCAGAAAGTTAGGAGAGTTATCCCAGAAAGTTAGGAGAGTTATCCCAGTGAGGAGAGAAATCCCAGAAAATTATAGGAGTTATCCCAGTGAGGAAAGAAATCCCAGAAAATTAGAAGAGTTATCCCAGCGAGGAGAGAAATCCCAGAAAATTAGGAGAGTTATCCCAGTGAGGAAAGAAATCCCAGAAAGTTAGGAGAGTTATCCCAGTGAGGAGAGAAATCCCAGAAAATTAGAAGAGTTATCCCAGTGAGGAAAGAAATCCCAGAAAATTAGAAG
>NW_020923190.1:5787-7407 GCF_003984885.1 Neopelma chrysocephalum
GAAAATTAGAAGAGTTATCCCAGTGAGGAAAGAAATCCCAGAAAATTTCACCTTTTGCATGGAAATATTTCTTTTCTCCTCTTGTTGATTTAGACCAGTAACATCAACAAGGGCCCCTGGATAATCAAAATTAGTTGGTTATAACACCAGTTCATTTTGGATTACTGGTGAGAGAAATGTTATTTCTGTTCCATTCCATGTTCCTGATCCACCAGGCACCTTGGAAATGCCCTGGATAAGGAATGAGTAGGGATTTCAGTGTGTGGCTTATCACTTTTACATGTGACTGGCATCATTTTAGAGGCAGAACCCTCCTTTTTGATCTCTCTGGAAAATCTGCACTACAAGTGTAATGACCCTGGCTGCTCATTTCCAATGGAATTTTCCTTAAATTAGGAAACCAAGACCTTCAAACTCACGGGGTTGTCCCCAGCCAGCTCCATCATCGTTTTTTAGTTCCCTGTCCCTGGAGATTAAAGACCGGTTCTCCCGGTGACACCATCCCGTGGGATAGTTATCCACCATAACAACTTCCCGGGTTGTTTGGGTAGGACCCACAAAAACCCTCCTGCTCAGGGCCAGCAGGTGTCAGCAGAAAACACGGGATTAAAGTCACTGGAATAAGGAAAACGCCGGGAGAGGAGCAGGGCAGGATTTTCCCCTCTGATCTCCACAAACCTTCCTCCTCCTTTCGTCCTCTTCCTCAGGAAACGAGTCAAAGCCAAGAGACTTTCCCACCAAAATTAAATCACCCACAAACGTGGATCTACCAAATCAACTCTCGTCCTTTTTAACTTTATCTCCCCCCTTCTCCAATTCTGTTTTTTTATCACCGAATGTTTTCCAATATCCAGCTTTTGGGTTTGCCCAGAGAAGCTGTGGCTGCCCCTGGAAGCATCCAAGGCCAGGCTGGAGCAACCTGGAATAGTGGGAAGTGTCAGAGTTGGAACAGGACGGGCTTTAAGGTCCCTTCCCACCCAAACCATCCTGAGATTCCATAATTTTTTTATAAAGGATTAACACATTCCACCAGCAACTTCGATGTTCCTGTATCTGCACAAACCTGAAGCAGAGTGGGAAAAAAAATTAAGAAATACGTGGGATTAAGAAATATCCTGGGAAATGAGAATATCCCGGATAATTTTTTCTTTTGGGAAGCTGCTGCCCCTTGTCCTGTAGGATTTTTCCCTCCCTGCAGGAGCTTTGCAGCCCCCTCAGCTCAACGTGCCCCAGGTCTGGCTCCTCCATCCAGCTCCTCTCACTTTGCTGCTTCCCAGCTTTTCCCACTTGTGGGAAAAACCCCTGTTTTTCTTGCCTGAAAAGGACAATATCCCATGGAAATATCTCCTAGGTGGGAGCATAAATGTGAAGTTACAGCTGTACAGAAATATAAAGTTACACCTGTACAGAAATTTAAAGTTATGTTTGTACAGAAATAGGAAGTTGTGTTTGTACAGAAATACAAAGTCACATCTGTAAGAAATACGAAATTGTGCTTTTACAGAAATATGAAGTTACCCCTGTACAGCATTTTGAAGTTACATTTGTATAGAAATAAGAAGTTGTTCTTGTACAGAAATCTGAAGTTACATTGGTACAGGAATATGAGGTTGTGGTTAT
>NW_020923191.1:0-1208 GCF_003984885.1 Neopelma chrysocephalum
ACCCAGGAACACAAACTGTGCCTGGCCACGGAGCCTGCAAGGAGGAGCAGAGACAGCCCTGGCAGTTTGGGGGGCCAGGTTGTCCCTGTGCCTTCCCCTGCAGGCCCTGGCTGTCCCTGCTGGGCCCCTGTCCATCCCCATCAGGTCCCTGCCCGTTCCCTCTGGGCTGAGTTCCCCCCAGGAAGTGCCGTGGAGCTGAAGCTACTGCCATCCCCCCCCTGCAGCCGCTGCCCCAGCCAAGGGAGCAACAAAGGCCGGGCCTGGAGCAGAGGCAGCAGCAGGGGAGCCCTGGGGGGGCCGGGAAGCTCTTGTGTGGGGCAGGAAAGAGGCGCTGGGCACGAGGCCGGGGCTGTGCTGAGCAGGCCCAGCCCTCACATCCCCCCAGCCAACGCCAGCTGCCATCAGAAGTGGTGCTGAAGCCTCTTTCAGCCCAGCCCTGGGTGCAGTTTTCTCATCCCCTCAGCGAGTGCCCGCTGCCCCAGCCGGCACTGACCAACCAGGGCGTTTGGCACACGTGGTTTGGAGAAACAGCCTCGGACTGTCAGGGAGCCAGAGGACCTCAAGTAACAACCCTGGCGAGGTGCCTGCACTGGCAGGGGCCCAGGGGATCACTGCTCCACGGAACCGGCTGGAGCTCTGGGTGAGTCTGAGCTGAAGGGCCTGTGACCTGTGGATGAGTCCAGGATGGAGCAGAGACCCCCCTGCAGCCCGGGAGGAGCCCACACCAGAGCAGGGGATGCCCAAAAGAGACCGAGAGCCCATGGGAAGCCCCTGCAGAGCTGAGGGAGCAAAGCCCTGGTTTCCAGGGCTGCCCCCCCACCCCAGTTTGGTTTTGGGACAGATTTTTTGGTCTAATCTTCATATTTTGGAGTATTTTTTAGCTGAATCTCAACTTCTTACAGTTTGAGGGGGCAGGGTTCTTCCTGCTATTTCTGAGGGTTTTTTGCCTGAATGTCGGTGGTTTGGGTTTTTCTGGACTGAATCTTGGTGTTTTGAAGGTTTTTATGGTCACAGGATGCCCGATGAGTTCTAGAGAGGGACTTGGGCAGGAGGAACCCCCAAGCCAATGCGCTCAGCCCTTGTTTCTCTCCCATCAGGATTTGTCCTTCCCAGAGCTTGGGCGGATGGAGGAGGAGGCTGCGAGGAAGAAGAAGATGCTGCGGGCCCCCCAGGCAGGTGAGGAGGAAGTCAGTGGCCCTTTGGGCGGG
>NW_020923192.1:0-2375 GCF_003984885.1 Neopelma chrysocephalum
CCCTCCTGGGGAACAGTCTGGGGGCCCTCGTCGTCATTCCCTGTCGCTTGCCTTATCCATGTCTTCGTTTCACTACTGGGGCAATGACTGTAGTTGCTGTGGTTTGAGTCCCTGTCTCAGCCAGAGTGTCCTCCATTGCAGTTGGGGTCCCTGCCTCCACTACAGTCTTCTGAGAATGTTGAACTGTGGCTCCATAAGCACAGGCCAGGCCCCAGGACAGGGCAAGAAGCTGCTGGTTTTGACTGGGATGGGCAAGGCCCCCTTCCATCAGGTGACGTGTCCGTTTGCCAGGGTCCAATACCTGTTCAGGTGTGAAGTCCCAGGTCATGGGAGGGGTCAAACGCCCTAGAAACCTGCCCAGATCCTTCCACACACCCTGCCACCCAGGAACTGGGCACCTCAGGGTGCATCCCAATATATCATCACCTAAAGTTTGTTTTCTCCTCCACCAGGATAACACCAGGTTCCAAGAACTCTGCAATGTGCTGACAGGATTAGTTAGTAACAGTAATATTACCAACCAGCTCCCATAAGGATTAGCAAGGAGTGCAGGAGACATCATTATAAAGCCATTGATAGCAATGCCAGGGAGGGGGGCAAGGGTGTATTTCTCCTTCTTTCCAGATAGCCTCCCAAAAGAGAACTCCCCCAGCTTTTACACATTAGTGTAAAAGCAAAGCACAGAGCCATTGTTTAGATTAGTATGTTCCCAAAGCTGAGCAAAATATAGTGATAAGCAGTGCAGCCAGCAAACTCTGTGTCCCACACCGGAGCTTGCTATTCAATAGCTGCTATTCCTATAGCATGCAATAAATATCTATAACTGCCTTGATCTTGCCCCAGGTTGGGTGCCAGAAAGGACTGGGGTGGGTTGAGCTTGGCTGGATGCCAGGTGCCCACCCAGCCTCTCTCACTCCCCTTCCCAGCAGGACAGGGGAGAGAGTGAGGTGGAAGAAAAGAAACAACTGGTGGGTTGGGATAAGGCAGTTTATTTAAAGCAAAAAGTGAAGCGAAGCTTGCGTGTGCAGAAGCGAAAGACAGCAGGGTTTGTTCTCTGCTTCCCGTGAGCAGCCATGGTCAGCCACTGCCGAGAAACAGGGCTTGGGTACACGTGAATTCTCCTCAGCAGGCAGCCATTGGAGACAGTGAATGCCCCCCTGTTGCAGCCTGTAATTTGTGATTGGTTGGGAAATTGTAAATTCTATGTGTTATTCATTTCTTGAAGTATATTATGTATTATTTCTCATATATGTAAACTCTGCTTTTCTCTTGGTTAATATTTGGTGCATTGCACCAGCTAACCATAGATGGTTATGTCCAACCCCTATTTCCCTTCTATGGTTATAATTTGCATGCTCTGCCTTAACTCCACCTTTTGTTCTGGCACCTTCCTACCCCACATTATATAAGACAGGAGCCAGTTTGTGTTGGAGCCCTTTTCCTTGTCCGCCTTTGATGTGTTCAGTTGTACCCTTTGTACTGCTCCCCCTCCAATAAAGCTGTCTTCCCAATTCCAGCCAAGAAGTTGTGGGTGTGCTTATTTCAGCAGGTTCCCACCCCCCCCTTCCTGCTCCTTGCCTCAGCTTTTCTATCTGAGCTGATTTCATGTGGTCTGGAATGTGCCTTTGGTCATTTTGGGTCAGCTGGCCTACTTGGGTCCCCTCCCAGGATCTTGCCCTCAACTGAGGAAGCACACGGTGATATTTATTCCTGATGAGCATTCCCAAAGAAAGAACATCTTATCTGGCCCTTGCTGTTTCCCTGAACAACCAAAATCACAACTAAGAGCTCAAAGGAATTAAAAAGCTAACAAAGATCTGATGCCAATAAGAGGCCTTTGTTTCCAAGACCAGTTGTCTTTCCTGCTATGGAACTGTGATTTTTTCTTGATGAAGATGCACCACAATTAGCACTGATGGGCTCTGCTGTTAATTGTTTCTGCAGGGAGGTCAATGGCTCAGCAGATGGGGAGTTAAAGTGTTCCTAACTCAGGCCAGCCCTTCTGAGGAGGAGGAAGAGTGCTGAAGGAGGGAAGCTGCTCCTACTGTTCCCCAGGTTCAGCTCAGCACACCTGCACCCAGCACAGCTGCACCCAGCACAGCTGCACCCAGCACAGCTGCACCCAGCACACCTGCACCCAGCACAGCTGCACCCAGCACAGCTGCACCCCAGCACACCTGCACCCAGCACACCTGTGCTCAGCACACCTGCACCCAGCACACCTGTGCCAGCACACCTGCACCCAGCACACCTGCACCCAGCACAGCTGCCCCACAGCCCCGCACCAGGGCCCTGAAGGTGCACAGGGCTGTTGGCGACAGTGCCCCCCATCCCCTGCTTGCAGGAGCACACAGGTCCCCTGGGTGCCCCCCACA
>NW_020923193.1:0-2902 GCF_003984885.1 Neopelma chrysocephalum
CCATGGCAACCATCATACATTCCCGTTGCTACGGTGAGTTACCATGGCAGTCATCATACAGTCACATTGATACGGTCGGTGACCATGACAACCATCATACGTTCCCGCTGCTATGGTCAGTTACCATGGCAAACAGCATATATTCTCATTGCCACGGTCAGTTACCACAGTAACCATCACACATTCCCATTGCTACAGTCAGTTACCTTGGCAATGATCATACATTCCCACTGGTATGCTTGGTTACCATGGCAACCATCATACATTCTCATTGCCATGGTCAGTTACCATGGCAACCATCATACATTGCCATTGGTACAGTCAGTTACCTTGGCAACCATCATACATTCCCATTTCTACGGTCAGTTACTGCAGCAACCATCATACTTCACACTGGTATAATCGGTTACCATGGTAACCGTCACACATTCCCATTGCTATGCTCGGTTACCATGGCAACCATCAGACATTTACATTGTTATGGGCAGTTACCATGGCAACTAGCATACATTCCTGTTGCTACAGTCTGTTACCACAGGAACCATCATACTTCCCACTGGTACAGCCGGTTACCAATGGCAACCAGCATATATTCCCATTGCTACATTTAGTTACCATGGCAACCAGCATACTTCCCATTCCCACGGTCAGTTACCATGACAACAATCATACAGTCCCATTGCTACAGTCGGTTACCATGGCAAATATCATACAGTCCTATTGCTATCATCAGTTACCATGACAACCAGGATACATTCCCATTGCTATGGTCAGTTACCATGGCAACCAGCATACATTCCCATTCCTACGGTCAGTTACCATGGCAACTAGCAGACATTGCCAGTGCTACAGTCAGTTACCATGGCAACCATCAAACATTTCCATTGCTTTGGTCTGTTACCATGGCAACCATCACACATTCCCCTCGCTACAGTCAGTTACCATGGCAACCATCATACATTCCCATTGCTATGGTCTGTTACCATGGTAACCATCACACATTCCCCTCGCTACAGTCAGATACCACGGCAACCATCATACATTCTTATTACTATGGTGGTTACCATGGCAACCGACTGTACCATTGGGAAGTATTATGGTTCTTGTGGTAACAGACCATAGTAATGGAAATGTATGCTTGTTGCCATGGTAACCACCATACATTCCCATTGCTACACTCAGTTACCATGGCAATCATCATACAGTCTTATTGCTTTGGTCAGTTACCACGGCAAGCATCACACATTTCCCACTGCAAAGGTCAGTTACCATGGAAACCATCATACAGTCCCATTGCTATGGTCAGTTGCTACACCAACCATCATACAGTCTTGTTGCTATGGTCAGTTACTCTGGCAACCATCATACACTCCCATTGCTACGGTTGGTTACCATGGCAATAAGCATATATTTTTCTTTCTACTGTAAATTACCATGGCAACCATCACAAATTCCAGTTGCTACAGTCAGTTACCCTGGCAACCATCATACATTCTTACTGCTATGGTCGGTTGCCATGGCAACCCACATAAATTCCCGTTGGTACAGTCGGTTACCATGGCAACCAGCATACGTTCCTGTTTCACAGTCTGTTACCATGGTAACCATCATACTTCCCACTGCTGTGGTCGTTTGCCATTGTAACCAGCATATATTCCCACTTCTATTGCCTGTTACTAGGACAACCATCATACATACAAACTGCTATGGTCAGTTGCCATGGCAACCATCATATTTCCCTTTGCTACAGTCGGTTACCATGGCAACCAACATACATTCTCATTGTCATGGTCAGTTACCATGGCAACTATCATACATTCCCATTGCTACAGTCAGTTACCACAGCAAGCATCAATCATTCCCGTTGTTACAGTTACCATGGCAAACATCACACATTTCCATTGTTACGGTTTGTTACCATGGCAACTATCATAGATTTGCATTGCTATGCTTGGTTACCATGGCAACCATCATAAAGTCACATTCCTATGGTAGATTACCATTGCAACCAGCATACATTCCCGTTGCTACAGTCAGTTACCACAGGAACCATCATACTTCCCACTGGTACAGTAGGTTACCATGGAAACCATCATACATTCTCATTGCTACTATCATTTACCATGGGAACCATCATACCTCTCACTGGTACAGTCAAATACCATAGCAACCATCATACATTGCTGTTCCCTTAGTCAGTTACCATGGCAACCATCATACATTCCCATTGCTATGGTCAGTTACCATGGCAACCAGCATACATTTGTGTTGTTACAGTCAGTTACCATGGCAACCATCAGACATTTCCATTGCTATGGGCAGTTCTCATGGCAACCAGCATACATTCCTGTTGCTAAGGACGGTTACCATGGTAAACATGATACATTCTTATTGCTATGGTCAGTTACCATGGCAACCAGCATATATTGCTATTGCTATGGTCAGTTACTATGGGAACGTCTTGGTTCCTCTTGGAGAGAAGCAGATGCACATGAGCCTCCCTCTTGTCCACCAACCTGCCAGCTGTGCTCTAAAGGCCTGTGTCCCAAGGGCTGTCTTCACCAAGACTCTGCACAAACCTCTGGGACTCTTTGCATCCTGTCCTGGTGCCTTTCCACTGAATTCCAGGGTTATCAAAGACAAATTGAATGGGTTCTTTGTCTCACTCCACAATGTCACTCAAACCAGTCTCTCCTCTGACCCTCAACCAAAAAAGTTCACCCAAGTTGTTCATCCCCTAGAGCAGCTCCACAGCTCCAAGAAGCTCCTTCCCGCTGAGGACACCTCTCTCCTCCTCTTTCTCTCCTGTGTCTCCTTGGTCTTCCCTCCCAACCCATCAAAGCCCTGCAACCTGTGAACTGTCTCAGCAGGCCTGGGCTGTTATTGCCTCCAAGTGGAATGA
>NW_020923194.1:0-988 GCF_003984885.1 Neopelma chrysocephalum
TTGGCACTGCAAGTCGGGCAAAGTTTGCTGCCGAGGGTTGGGGGTGGTCCTACCTCGTGTAGGATGATAGTTCTGAAAGCTTATTTTAGGCACGCGCAGTCAATCTCGTCGGGGATTCCGGGGGGATGTGGGTTGTGTGTGTGTGTCTGTAAACAGTGAACATCTGAGCAGTGACCGTAACGAGTTGGTTCTGCATTGGAGACATGCAGGTCTCGATGTGCCTCGTAATAGCATCGAAGAGGTTTCACAGCTCTGCTGTGCTAGGCTTCGGTTCTGAGCCCCCAAACTGGATTATGAAAGCAAAGAATTGCAGCTTTTTCTCGTTTTTCTTAAAAATATCCCCCAACAATATCTAGAACCTGGTCATCCTGCAGGCTGCAAAAGCTTCCCAGATGTTGTTTCTGTGGGGAAGCGGGACCGTGATAACAGCGTGCTTGCGGATTTCACGGGTGCTGGTGCTGGGAACTAGAGTGAGGTGCTTCGAGCAGCGTGGGGGAAAACAATGCAGCCGTTGCCTATGCGATGTTAACTTTAAGTTAGTATCCCGTATAATTTTGTTATTAAAATGCTGAAGGTTAACAGTTAGGGGCGTCTTCTGCTTTTGCAGCAATATGGTTTATGCGCAATATAGAAGACAGACTCGTACTGTGCGGTTGCAGGCTTCCTGTGATTATGCGTTTGTTCAATACTTGAGCTCCCTGTACCGTGGGAAATGAACGGCCGCTGCTCTTCCACTTCACTAAACTCTTTGCTGATTCAGTTAAGCCATTCGCCTCCTGCCTCTGCGTGGACCACATCCAATAGAAAAAGTGCTTAGGAAACAATCAGCCCGAACTAAAACCTACTGGAGGTCGCTAATCGCAAGTGGTGGCCCGTCTCCTTGTCCCCATGGTCTTGCATGCCGAATGGCACTTCTGGAGGGGGGCTCTGTAAACATGTTGTATTTTGGGTATAGAAAGCATTGATATCGCACAAGACAAATCAACGT
>NW_020923195.1:0-5497 GCF_003984885.1 Neopelma chrysocephalum
GTCTAGGAGAGCCCATACCCCTCTATTCCCAAGATTTTTGAGGTCTGAATATTTCAAAATCTTGTATTTCAGGGTTTTGGGGGGGCTGACATTACTCAAACCTCCCTGTTTTCATGATTTTGGAGCTCTGCATGTGACCAAACTCCTTTCTCCAGGATTCTGTAGTTCTTGGAGTGCCTAAACCCCCTGTTCCCAGGATTTTTATTTTCTGGGAGTGCCCAAACCCCCCAGTTCCTGGGATTTTCACTGACTCCCAACTACCCCCCAATAACCAGCATTGCAGAGAACTGGGAAGCTTTACTGGGAACACTGGGAGCAGCCAGCTGGGGTGAGAACAAAAGCAGGGTTGGGGGGGACACCCAAAGTGCGGGCGGGGCTGGACTGGGGGGTCCCGGCTGGGCCCGAGGCCACGGGGAGGGGCTGCGGCCGCCGGTGGCTCAGAAGCTCTGTGGGGAGAGAAAAGGGGGTGAGAGCGGGGTGGGGGGCAAGGGGGGACAGCGGCTGTTGGCAAGGGGGGGACACGACCCCCGGGGACCCCCCTTTACCTTCTCCCGCAGGTAGAAGCCGAGCCCCAGCGCCAGGAAGACCAAGCCCAAGACAAAGCCCCCGACCCCCACCAGGATCAAGCCCCTCTCAGCCCTCCCAGGTGTGAGCTCGGTGGCACCAGCGGGGTGGAGAGGCGGGGAGGGGGCACTGGGAGAGACTGGGATGGACTGGGAAGAACTGGGAGGGGGCAAAAGGCCACGGGGTCGGGCACAGAGAGGGCTGAGGGTTGTGATGTAATTCCCAGGGAGGGTTTGAGGGGCTCCAGGGTCATTCCCAGGGCAGGGGCCGAGGGGATGAAGTGACACTCGTTCTTTACCATCTCCAGGAACACCCCTGTGTGTGCAGGACACGGGTCAGGGGGTGCCCCGTCCCCCTCATCATCCCCCAGCCCCCCACAGCAGGGTGGGAGCTCAGGGGGCCACCCCAGACCCCCCTTTCCCACCCCCCTCTGCCCCACGGACGCCCCAGCACCGGCTCTTGGCTGGGGGGAACCCCCCCATCAGCCCCCCGGGGATGGACAGGGGGGTTGGGGACCCCCCCAATGCGGATCCGACCCCCCCAGAGCCCCAGGGAACCACTCCAGGGCTCAAGGGACACCCAGGGACCCCCATGGCACCCCTGCCCCCAGATGGAGAACTGGAATTGGCAAGAATAAAAAAGTCACCCCCCTCCATTACTCAAGAAATGTTTAGACCTCTTTACTAAAAGCATCCAGGACTCGGGTCACCCAAGTTTCTCTCTGGCCAGGGTTTGCAGGGGCTGCTTGGCAAAGGGAAGCCCTGGGGCCCCAGTGCAGATGGCTGGGGCTGCACTCTGGGGCTGTGGGCCTTTGGCTCTTGGCTTGCAGGGGCCAGCAGGAGTCAGGGAGCCGGGCTGGGGCCGAGGGGCAGCACTGGCTGGGCTTGGCTCTGGTGCCTGGCCCAGCAAATGGAAGTGTCCCCATGGGGGCAGCTGGAAAGGGCCCAAGAAGGAAATGCTGCCCCAGCGCAGGCTGTGGCAGTGGGGAGTGTGCAGGGGGGAGGAGGCTGGGCCAGAGCAGGGCTGGGCAAGAATGACCAAGGCGCGGGTGGGTTCTCCCCCGGCCCCCAGGGCCCAGCCCCTGATGGGAGGGCCTTGGGCAGGGCCTGGGGCGACTGCAGGAAGCTGCGAGGCAGCCGAAGGGCCGTGCTTTGGGCAGGGGGGGTGACAGGCCCAGCTCTCTGCAAGAGAAGCTGAGGGCTCTGAGCCGGAGAGGGGATGAGAGCCGGGTCCAGGCTTGGGAATTGCCAGGAGGGCTTTGGAAATGAGCGGAGGGGAAAGGGATGTCTAAGAACAAGTCCCTCAGGAGAGGGAAGCAGAGAGGCTGAGTTTTGAGCCCAGCACAAAGGTGTGCAGGGCAGAGCAGAGAAGATCCCCCCAGAAGATTCTTGTTGGTCCATCTTGGCAGTTCTGACAGGCACTTCTTGTCACGGCCTGTCCTCTCCATTCCAGAATAGGCCCTGGCAACCAAAGAACCAACCCCCCACACCAGAGTGCAGACCAACCCATGTGCTTTGGGCCCTTTTGTTATCCTATCCATTCTGGCCTATCCTCTTGTCATAGTTTGAGATTGGTCCCCCTCAAGAAGAGGGGGGCTCAGAGGTGATTGGGTGCCAGGGCAGTGTTCCCTGAAGATCCAATCAACACTCATGTTGTTCTCTTCTGTTCACAATCAGACATACACAGCCGCTGGAAGCTGTTGGCACTTGGGCTGTTGGTGTCTGCTGTGTGTGGGTGTGGAAGGCCAGGGGGTGGCTGGGCTCCCTCTTCCCCCCCTCCGGCGGGGAGCCTTGCAGCCCCCCCAGCTCTGCCTAGGCCAGAGCAGAGTTAGAGGCAGCATTTTGAGTGTGTGCAGTGAGGGAAGAGACTCACAGCACCTGACCTGAGGTAAGAGGAGGGAGGCAGGCTTCTGCAGCCAAGCCCTCTGCCCCCTCCTTTTCTCCAGCTAAGCTGTGGAGGGGGGCTTTTCCTTTCTCTCCGCTGGAAAGTGGAGGAGAGGCTCAGCACTGAAGCTGAGCCAAGAGACGGGCCGGAGGAGGCTCGGTTGCCAGGGAGAAGAATCCCAGGCAAGAATTGGAGACGGGCCAAGGGCTCGGGAGTTGCCCTGCGAAGCTGAACCGGGGGCAGCCGAAAACTGACTTGGAGGAATGAAGATTCCAACGCCTACTGTGATAAGCTGGACTGCACTTACAGCAGCCTATGAGCCGAGGTATGAGATTGAGAGAGAGAGAGATCACACAGCAGACCGAGCAGGATGGACTCAAAGCTATTTTGGACTTCATCAGGAAGGAAGGACTTCCAGTAACAGCTGAAGGTTGGTTAGGGAGTGTTCAGGGGCCCGGAACACTCCCCCGAGAGAGATTGCATTACCCAGCAGCCTTGAAAGGTTCTTCCTGGACTAAGTTAAAGGGAGGGGCTTAAAAGGACAGAGAAGTGTAATAGTCTATAGATATAGTTGCATCTAGTTTGTACAGTATATTTATTTGTGTAAATAAATGTATATACTTCCCCCCTCCCCTATAGAAGCCTCTGGCCTGAAAGTTTCTCTTCAGTGTTGAGATAATTGTGGGAGGGGGTGGAGAAGCCTGAAAATTGGATTTTTGGATTTCTAATGTGGCTCAAACTGCCACACCACGGCAGGAACTGTGCACCAGCACCGAGTGTTGGGAGCTGAAAGCCAAGGGGGAGAGCAGCCAGGACTTCCCAAAGGCAACACCACTCCAGGACTTCCCAAAGGCAACACCACTCCCGCCAGCAGTGTCGGACCCCAAATCCACAGAGCCCGTCCAGAAGTCCCCATTGCAGGACCCATGTGCCAGCACCAAGTCCTGGGAGGCCCAGGCCTTCCCGCAGGCGAAACCGCTCTCGCCTGCAAAGTCAGACCCCAAATCCATCTGGCCAGTCCAGAAGTCCCCATGACAGGAGCCGTGGGAGAGCACCGAGTGCCAGGAGGAGCAGCTGCAGCCAGGAAACGTCGAGGACATCCCGCACACAAAATCGCTCCTGCCAACAACATCAGACCCCAAATCGATCCGGACGGTCCAGAAGTCGCTGTGACAGGAGCCACGTGAGATCACCAAGGGCTGGGAGGTGCAACAGCGGCCAGGAAGCATCGAGGACATCCCAAAGGCAAAACCAGTCCCTCCAGCAACATCGGACCCCAAATTAGTGCAGCCAATGTAGAAGTTGCCGTGACAGGAGCCGTGTGGCAGCCCCAAGTGCTGGGAGATGCACTCCCAGCCAGGAAGCATGAAGGACATCACACACGTGAAACTGGTTCTGTCAGCAACATATCAAATCCCTTCAATAAATGTATAGGATTGCTTTTTAAAATATTTTTGTGTATTTGCAAAATTATGCAAGTGGCACTTTTGATGTTGTAGCCTTTAGTAGTTTCATCGTAATGTTTCACCTGACACATTGGAGGCTATTGCAAAGACCAAGGCTTAGACCAAGGTGCTTTGGGAACGGCCGCGGTCGGCGCTGGAGCGGCGGCGCTCGGGCACGAGGGAGCGCCGCGAGCCCGGGAAAAGCGTCGGGAACATTCTGGCACCGAGGGGAGCGCGGGCGCGGAACTTGGGCACCGAAATGATCGCGGGCCCGAGCGGGGGAGGGTCCCGGGCAACGGAGCGCAGGAGAGGACGGCGAGCGGCGAGTGCCGCGGGTTGGGCTTCGCTGCCCTGGAGGCAAAAACTGCACCTTGCACCATGCAGAGATTTCCCATCGACCTTTCCCAAAACCTGCCGAGTGGGACAGGACATCAGAGCTGCGCCCTGCCCAGACCCCAGGAAAGAAACCCCATCCCTTCCAACCAGCTCAGGGAAAAACATCTGGCTCCCAGCAGCTCCACAGAGGCTCCAGCACAGGAACCTTGTCCCCAGGCACATCTGTGGGCTGTGCCCTGCCCAGAGCCCGGGGCTGCTTTTGGAGGCCCCGAGGCTGCGGGATTTGCACGGGGTGGCCTTTAAAAGGCTCTCCCAACCCCAAGCCTTCTACCCTTCTATGGCTCTAATCTGCGCTGCAGTGTGGTACTTACACAAGGGGCAGCTATGCCCTGTGCTGGATTAAAATCTGCCTGCCAGCCTGAATTCAGGCAGCGAGACAAAGACCCAGCTACCAGATTTTTTTGCTATTTATTAGGTGCCTCTGCGCCCAACGCTTGAGCCTGCCCAGGACTCGCTGGATGGCAGCAGAGCCTTGTGGTGCCTCAGCCACTCCTCCCAGTCCCATATCATCAGCAAACGTGCTGAGGGTGCTCTTCGTCCCTTCTGCCAGGTCATTGGGCAACCGGTCAATCGAGCCTGGCCCCAGCACTGAGCGCCGCGCCCACAACCCTCTGAGCTCTGCCATTCAGCCAGGTCTCAACCCCCTCAGTGTCCACTCATCTAAGACACACTTCCTGAGCTGCCTCCTCAGCACCTCAGGGTGTTCTGGGAGGCAGGGTCAAAAGCCTTGCTGAAGTCATGGCAGACAACAGGCACTGCTCTCCCCTCATCTCCCCAGCCAGTCACTCCAGCACAGAAGGCCAGGACACTGGTCAAGCAGGATTTTGCCTTCCTTTTATTCCACAGGCTTAGAGATGACATGCAGCATGAGCTGTTCTGTCCCCTTTCTGGGGATGGAGGTGACCGTATTGGGCCTGTCATTTCCTGGCTCCATCTTGCTGCCCTTTTTGAAGACTGGAGTGATGTCGGCTTTCCTGCAGTCGTGGGGCACCTCTGCTGGGGAATCAGCGTCCCTGATGTGCTGGCAGTGTTCCCCGTGCCAGGGGCAGGAGCAGAGATTTGCCTTGGCCAGGGCCGGAGCCCTGGAGTGGCACTGCCTGAACAGCACTTTTCATCCAACAGTCCTCGGTGGCTGCCCCAGGGCCTGGCATTTGATGGGGAAGCAGCAGCAGCAGCAGCAGCCGCCCCGGCTCTGTGGTTACCGAGGG
>NW_020923196.1:0-2855 GCF_003984885.1 Neopelma chrysocephalum
AGTCTGGAGGTGCTGGGACCCCCCTAATCCCCACGCCAGCGGCTCATCCTCACCCTCTCCATCCCAGAAAGCCAACTACTACGGCTCCCTGCTCCAAGCCTCCACCGTGTGCCTGGGCACCGGCCCCACTGGGGACGTCTACGTGCCCTTCCGGGACCTGCTGCCCATGGTGCACCCCAACGACATCATCTTTGACGGTAGGTGGGACACCGGGGGGGTGCACCCCAAAATGTGTGTGTGTGTGTGTGGGTGGGGTCACCCTGATCGCTTGGGTCACCCCGTGTCCCCCAGGCTGGGACATCTCCTCGCTGAACCTGGCGGAGGCCATGCGGCGGGCGGAGGTGCTGGACTGGCCGCTGCAGGAGCAGCTCTGGCCCCACATGGAGAAGATGAAGCCCCGACCCTCCATCTACATCCCCGAGTTCATCGCCGCCAACCAGGAGGAGCGGGCGGACAACGTCCTCCAGGGCTCCATGGCTCAGCAGGTCCCCGGGGGTGGGGGTGGCACAGGGTGGGAGGGGACACGGGGACACGGGGAGATGAGGCCACAGCGGTGACACGTCCCCCCTCTCGGCCGCGTCCCAGGTGGAGCAGATCCGCAGGGACATCCGGGACTTCAAGGAGATCATGGGGCTGGACAAAGTCATCGTGCTGTGGACGGCCAACACCGAGAGGTTCTGTGATGTCGTGCCGGGGCTCAACGACACCGCCGAGAACCTGCTGAGGGCCATCGAGGTCGGGCTGTGGCCAAGGGGGGGTGGGAGGGTGACAACCCCGCCCCGGCGGGTGCTGAACCGTCCCCTGTCCACCCCCCGCAGAAAGGCCTGGAGGTGTCCCCGTCCACGCTCTTCGCCGTGGCCTCCATCCTGGAGGGCTGTGCCTACATCAACGGCTCCCCCCAGAACACCTTCGTGCCGGGGGCCGTGGAATTGGCCGCCCAGCGCCGCGTCTTCATCGGCGGCGACGACTTCAAGTCGGGTCAGACCAAGCTCAAGTCGGTGCTGGTGGATTTCCTGGTGGGCGCCGGGCTCAAGGTACATCAGGGTGGGGGGACAGGGAGCTGTCCTGGGCGGGCACCTGGTGGTGGCAGGGGGTGACTTCGCCCTCACCCCCCCGCCCAGACCAAATCCATCGTGAGCTACAACCACCTGGGCAACAACGACGGGAAGAACCTCTCGGCGCCGCAGCAGTTTCGCTCCAAGGAGATCTCCAAGAGCAACGTGGTGGACGACACGGTGCAGGCCAACCCCATCCTCTACGGGCCCCAGGACAAGCCTGACCACTGCGTGAGTTGGGAGGGGCACAGGGGGTGACACACATGCAGGGGTGGCAGTGGGGGTGATAGGGACATGGCTTCGCAGGTGGTGATCAAGTACGTGCCCTACGTGGGGGACAGCAAGCGGGCGCTGGACGAGTACACGTCGGAGATCATGATGGGCGGCACCAACACCATCGTCATCCACAACACCTGTGAGGTGCGTGGGGGGCGGCCGGGGTGTCCCCAGGGTGTCCCCGCGGTGTCCCCGGGGTGTCCCCGCGGTGCCAGGGGGTGGCTCCTCACCCCCCGGCGCCCGCAGGACTCGCTGCTGGCCAGCCCCATCATCCTGGACCTGGCCATCCTGACGGAGCTGTGCCAGCGCATCACCTTCTGCACCGAGGCCGACCCCGAGTTCCAGGGCTTCCACAGCGTCCTCTCCATCCTCGCCTTCCTCTGCAAGGCCCCGCTGGTGCCCGAGGGCACCCCCGTGGTCAACGCGCTCTTCCGCCAGCGCAGCTGCATCGAGAACATCCTGAGGTACCCGGGGGTCCCCCCCTGTCCTCGTGGGCACCACGTCCCACCCGCCCCGGTGCCCACAGTGGCACCCAAAGGCTGGCAGTGTGATACCCAAGGTGGCAGCACCAGTGGGGTGTCCAAGTCCAGCAGGTCCTGGAGCCCAAGGCCTGGGGTACCCAGTGCCAGTATGTCCTGACAAGTGATGCCCACAGGTCCTGGGGGTCCCAGTGCCTGGTGATGCCCAGCACCGATAGGTCCCAGCACAGATGGGTCCCTGGTTCCCAATCCTGGGGTGCCCAGTGGGAGTGGAGCCCCAATACCCAGGGTGTCCAACACACACAGACCCTGGTACCCAGTGCCCAGGGGGTCCTACACCAGTGGGTCCCCGTGCCCCGAGTTCCCAGTGCCTGGGGTGCCCAATTCCAGTGGTTCCCAGTCACAAATGCCCGGGGTTTTCAGTGCCTGGTGATGCCCAATTCCAGTGGTTCCCAGTGCCCAGTATTAATGGGTCCGAGCACCAGTGGGTCCCAGTACCCAGTGCTTGGGATGCCCAACTCCAGTAGGTCCCAGCGCTCACTGGTCCCAGCACCAGTGGCTCCCAGTGCTCTGGATGCCCAACTCCAGTGGGTCCCAGTGCTCACTGGTCCCAGCACCAGTGGCTCCCAGCACCTGGGATGCCCATCCTGTGCCCCCAGTTCCCAACACACCGCATCCCCCACCCTGTGGGCGCCCCATGCCACCCCCACCCCCCTTCCCCAGCCCCGGGGTGCCCACCCCTGACCCCTCCTCTCTCTCTCTCTCTCTGTGCCCCCCCAGGGCCTGCCTGGGGCTGCCCCCCCAGAACCACATGCTGCTGGAGCACAAGATGCAGCGACCGGCCCCCAGCCCCAAACGCGCCTGCCCCGGGGGGGCCTCCTGCCCCTTGGCCCCCAAGAAGAGCCCGGTGCCCACCCAGCTCAACGGGCACCCCTGTGCCCCCCGGCCGGGGCCCCCGCACACCCCCCTGCATGTCGACGGGGCCGACTAACACCCACTGCTCCTTTTCTATTTGGGATCAGCTTTTTAGGGGGGTGGGGGGGTG
>NW_020923197.1:0-4390 GCF_003984885.1 Neopelma chrysocephalum
CCGCCTGAAATGTACTTTTTTTGCTGCTCCTCGGATCTGATCCCTGAATAAAATACAGAGGGAGTGAAGCTGTGAGGAGCATGAACTCCACTTTGCTTTCCCCCAAAACACAATTTGCCCTGTCACTTCTTATTTATTTTTAAGCCAGTGGCAGGGTTACATCTGCCTCACGTCGGCCCAGCCAACAGAAATTAACCCCCTTTTTCACGTGTGATTTATTTTTGTGCTTTCAGTTCTTTCTCAAATCTGCCTGAAAATATAAATACAGTAAAAAAAAAGAGGTTTTTCAAGCTCTGGGGTCAGTATAAATCTTTCAATCCAGGCTGCTTTTAGCACTGCCCTGAAAACCTTTCCCTCAGCATCCCAATGTTCCTGTGCAGCCCCATGAAAAAACCAGAAATAAACCCAACTAAAAATGGGTTCCAACAACCCATTATTCCACCCAAAATAAAAGCTCTCTCTCCTCTCATCAGGTTCCTGCCTCGGAGTTATTTATTTGGCTTTTTATTATTCCTGCCTGGGAGTTATTTATTTGTATTTTTTTTTTCCCCTCCGCTCAGCTGTCGAAGAATTGACCAATTTCTTTGCTCTGTTCCCATTCCCTGTGAAATCTGAGTCTCTTTTTTAACCATTTCATCATTTTTCTGCCACGTTTTTGGGTTCCCCAGTGCTTTGACTTCATCTGTTGTGATGAGAGCTGGGACCAGAGTGGAGCTGCTGCTCTCAGAGCTGTTCCACTCCACGTGGCAAAGAATATATTTACTAAAGACATTGAGTTTAGCCTTTAAAGCCTGAGAAAAGCACCAAAGTGTCACTTCCAGGTTCCTTAACGCAGGATAAATTCAGGATAAATTAGCAGGGTGGGATTAACTCCAAATGAGAAGCTCATAAATTACATTTTAGCTGTAATTTTCAGTCCTGTGGCTTTGTTAAAAAAAAAAATAAAAATCACAGCAGCCACTCACGTCATCCCAGTCTTTTCAAAATAATTGCCTTTCACCGAGTTTCCACGGTTTTGGGTCCAAAGTGTGATGGATAATAAATTGAACTACCTTTGAGGAAAAAATAAAAGCCTTTCTTTGGTTTCCTTCAGAGCCACCTTTGGGATTAAACTCCAAAGACATGGAGAAGTTGGTTGGCTGTGAAAATGCCTCCAGGCAGGCTCTGAGTGATGGCACCAAAGGCTTGGTGACATTTGGAAGAAGCAGAGAGCCCTCAGGCCTTGGGGTGAAAAAATGAAAATCCCACCAAAGAAACGTCATTCCTAAAATTCCACCAAAGAAACGTCATTCCTAAAATCCCACAGCGATTTGGGGCAGAAGGGACCCTAAATCATCAAGGTTCAACCCCCAGCCATGGGCAGGGACACCTTCCACCAGCCCAGGTTGCTCCAACCTGACCTTGGGCACTTCCAGGGGTTGAGATAAGTCCAAGAAAAGGAAAAAAAGCCTCCGATTTTTTCCTACTAAACTGAATTTTACTGGAAAAGCCCCACCTGAGGAGCTAAACCAGGTAGTTTCCTTTGCTCCCAGGGCAGATGGGTATGGAAGGTCCACCCTGACAGCAGGATCCCTGGGAGATGCCCTGCAGCTCTTCCATTAAATCCATGGATTCTGGGAGCAGCGAAGCTGGAAAAGTCACATCCATTTTCCTCTGACAGGGTTCAAGGAGCTGCCCCCAAAATTAGATCTGATTGTGACTGGAGCCAAACTGGTAAAGAAGAATAAAATCCCAACAGCCACAGGACATCTTTCCTTCTGTGAAATTCCTCCTCTAAATTTCTCGTCTCTTGGTTTATTATCCCATCATTCCTTTTCCAAGCTGCTGCCAGAGGGGATTTGGAGCTGGAATAGGGCTGTTGCTCTGACACAGAGACTGGTTTGGGTTGGAAGGGACCTTCAAGAGCACCTCATTCCAATCCCCTGCCGTGGGACACCTTCTCCTAGACCAGGTTTCTCCAAGCTCTGTCCAACCTGGCCTTGGAGACATCAGAGGCTGCTCCTGCTGAGCTCCAAAGAGCAGCTTGGACACCTCTCCCAGCTGGTGCAGAGGGACAGGGGGTTCCTGACCCACCATAGGTCAGAGGTGGTGAGGAGAAGAACTTGAGAGGAGATGCTTCACTCGACAGAGATGCTTTTTATCCTCCAGTGATTCCAAAAAAACGCCTGGAAAACCAGCCTAGAGAAATGAGGAACCTACACTTGATATTATTCCAGGAGCCAGAGGAACCTCAGCTTGGGCACAACATCAGCTGCAGGATCAGGGGCCTGCAGGATCAGGCAGCTGAGTCCTCCAGTGAGAGGAAGATTCAAGCCTTGCCTGTGTAAACTCCCCCTTTGCCATCCAGATCTGAGACCCCGAAGATGAAAGACACCCAAAGTTTGTCTCCATCCAGCACATTAATTATCTATTAATTATGGATTGGGGAGGGGAGTGCTGCACATACTCCCCCAGGACTCTGATCTCCTGTTCTGACTTCACAAAGTTCCTTTTGCTTTTTGAGGCAGGGAACAAACTGCAACAACCCCTCTGTTCTCGAGGAGCCTGTGATCTGCCCACCCTGCTCCCTGAGCTCCAGGGAGCACAAGAGGAAATTCAAGCCTCGCTGCAAACCTCAAATACAGGAATTTTGCTGCCTGATGACTCTCTCAGGCCTCCCTCAAAACCACACCGACAGATCCCGCAGAGAAGGGAGAATTTACATCTTGCACAGAGAAACTTTTGTCCTGAAACCCCAAAAACGAGCTAAATCTCCTCTTTTGTCACCGACCACAATCCAAACTTGATGCCTTGAGCTGTGATTCTGCTTGGAAGGATCTTTCTCTCTGGCAATCCTTTAGTTGAAAAAGGAGTAGAGTTACCCAATATAGGAAAGATTTAAAGAGAGCATCCAAAGGAGGGAGACAAAGATGGGGAAGGGCCTGGATTTGAAGCTGTGTGAGGACACTAAGAGCACTTGGAGTGTTGAGATGGAGAAGAGGAGACTGAGGGGAGACCTCACTGCAGATCCAACTGCCTGGGCAGGGGCAGAGGAGGGGCAGGGACTGAGCTCTGCTCTGGGGGGACCAGGGACAGCAGCCAGGGAAGGGCTGGAGCTGTGCCAGGGCAGGATTAGGTTGGATCTCAGGGAAAGGTTCTTCCCCCAGAGGGTGGTTGGCACTGCCCAGGCTCCCCAGGGCAGTGGGCACAGCCCCAAGGCTGCCAGAGCCCCAGGAGGGTTTGGATGATCCTCTGGGGCACAGGGGGGGACTCTTGGGGATGTTCCTGTGCAGGGCTGAGGGTTGGACTGGATGGGCCTTGGGGGTCCCTTCCAGCTCAGCAGGTTCTGGGATTCTGGGAAGTTGATTCTGGAGCCAACCCAGCACTGAGAGCTCCTAAAACACCCACCTTGGCAGGTGGAGGAGGAATCCCAGACTGGTTTGGGTTGGGAGGGACCTTCAGGCCCATCTCATTGCACCCCCTGCCATGGGCAGGGACACCTTCCACCAGCCCAGGTTGCTCCAAGCCCCTTCCAACCTGTTTAAACACTTCCAGGGATGGGGCAGCCAGAACTTCTCCGTGCTATTGGATGTTCTCTGTGATTTCTCTCCACCACAAATAAGAATCCAAATATTTCTATCGAGTGTAATTTGAGTTGAAGAGTAACTGAAGTTCTTCCCCCAGAGGGTGGTTGGCACTGCCCAGGCTCCCCAGGGCAGTGGGCACGGCCCCAAGGCTGCCAGAGCTCCAGGAGGGTTTGGACACCACTCTGAGGGACGGGGGGGGATTGTTGGGGTCTCCTGGGCAGGGCTGAGGGTCGAACTGGATGATCCTTGTGGGTCCCCTCCAATTCATCACACCCTGTGACCCTGTGATCCCACCACCCCCCACCCTCACCCTGCACCCACCTGTGACGAGGAAGCTGCAGCGCCCGGCGCCCGCCTCGTTGATGATGTTGCAGTTGTAGAGGCCGTAGCTGTCCCTGGCCAGGCTGCCCACGGTGTAATCCGTGGAGTCCTGCAGGTCGAACTGCCCCGTGCGCAGCAGTTTGGTGCCCAGGCGCCACTCGTAGGTCAGCACCCGGGTGGGATAAGCCCTCAGCACCCGGCAGCTCATGGTGACGCTCCGGCCCTGGCCCTGCCGGATCTCCAGGAACGTGGGCTCCACAGCGGGGGGGTCTGTGGGGGACAGAAATGAGGGTTAAATGCACATTATAGAGACTTTAATACAGCTTTTTAATGCTTTGGAGCAGAACTTTTAGGTCCCCGCCCCTTTATACATTCCAGAAATGTTGTTGAATGTTTCTCATTCAAGGGTTTGAACATCACAGAATCACAGAATCAGCTGGGTTGGAAGGGACCTCTGAGATCATCAAGTCCAACCCTTGATCCAACCCCGCCGTGGTTCCCAG
>NW_020923198.1:0-817 GCF_003984885.1 Neopelma chrysocephalum
AGGTCGGTGGAATCACTCCAGAGTTTTCTTGGTTTGTCTAAACTGAATGTTGTCCTAAGGATTTGGAAGCATATGAAGTGAATTTAGGAATGAACATGGATGTCAGTAGTTGGAAAATGCAACTGAAATGAACTGTCCCAGTCTGTAGGAGAGAAGAGAATGTGAAGAAGAGGTCTAAATTTCAAGAGTAAAAGCAAGCACGTAGCTTTGCACATATAATTGCATCAGCATTCCCTGTATTTTCCCCAACACTTCTTCTTCTTTCCTATTTTTAATAATAATGGCAAAAGGAATAATATAAATTTAGGTTGTCCTGGGCACTTCACCTCTTACTCACCTCCTTCAGTAAAATTTTAAAACCTTTCCATAAAACAGAATATTGACTATGAAGAGACCAAATGTTAGACTCAAGTAGAAGGAAATAGGACAAAATAAAATGCATTTAACTGAGAAACTATCTCAATTTTTCTTGTAATGTGCCACAGGCTACTGGTACTACACAGTGCATTTGAATACTCTGACATAGTGTGTAAGACAAAGGAAACCATAAGAGCACTTTGGGGTGGAAAAAATGCACGGGAGACATAAGTTTCTATGTCTATGAGCTAGTCAAATGCTTGAATAATTTAGAATCAGAACATGCACAAAAATGAAACACTGTAACTTTTATAACCGGCTTTTTTTTTTCTTAAACTCCAATTATTAGGATATTGTGCTCCAGGCAGCACATCAGGGGCTGATAATGAACATTCAGAGACAGGACTGGCTGTGCGCACGGAGCTCCGCGCCTGGCCGGTGGCCCTGAACACGCCATGCG
>NW_020923198.1:827-5782 GCF_003984885.1 Neopelma chrysocephalum
GCGCACGGAGCTCCGCGCCTGGCCGGTGGCCCTGAACACGCCATGCGGGACCCCGCTAGGCTCGGGGGCTGCTGCAGGCGCTGTGCAGGACGCCGCGCCGGCCCGGGGGCTTCGCGCCGCGCGCGCGGTTTTGGACCCCAGGCAAGGCCGCGGCAGGAGAAAGGAGAGAAAGGGGGAGCCTTGCCAGCGAGCACTGCACCCCCGTGGAAGATGAGAGCACAGCTTCGGAGCACACAGAGGTTTGCCGTTCCAGGTTTGGGGAGGGAGGGAGAGGGGGAGGGGGACGGAGCAGAGGGATGGGTGTTGAGCTGGCCATGGGGGTCCTTCGACTGGCGGGTGGGAGAGCAGGGCTGTCCCGTATGAAACATCACATCACATGTGAGCAGTGCACCTGGAATTTGTGGTAACACAGTGGGGGAAGGATAAGGTCTGGGTGGACAGAGGGTTCTTTTGATTGATGGGGGTCCCGGCCAGGCTGGGGCCTTGTAAGGTACCTCAGCCTTGGACAGGTACGGGGGCCAGAACGGTTTGTTTGTTTGTTTGTTTGTTTGTTTGTTTGTCTATTTATTTCTTTCGTTTTGGCTCTCCTGCGGCTACTGCCCAGGTTTGGCATGTTCTGGATATATTTGCTTTGCTCTGTTACAACCTGAAAGAGTGGGCAGGACAAAGGGTTGTTACTGGAAATAAAAGACTTGCCCAAATCGTTCTAACAGGAACGTAGCCTATGTACCCCTGTGTGGTTGCGAGCTATGCTGGCGAGGGTTCATGCCTTCGGTAGGGTCGCCCATGCCAGACAGGTCAAAACCATAGGACCAGATAAACTACATCCCTGGGCAGGATGAGCTCATTAGCCTTCTGGCAGTCATCCTAGGAGAAGGACAACTCTCATCCCAAACCCGGGCAGATGGAGCTCGCTTAGCCCTGGAAGGCCATCCATCTCAGAGAAGGTCACTCTAATCAAACCTACGTCCTGAGGACCTCGCTGCCACCGTCCAAGCTCGCTTGGCCCTGGCAGATGAACCTCAGGATTAAAGGGTGGGTTCAGTTCCGCGCATACTGCATCTCACCTAAAAAATTCATTGCGCAGGCTTGAAGGCTTTACCCACATGCAAAAAGTCCTGTAGCGACGGGCGAGGGTCGAAACGGTAGGTGAAAGGTGCACTGGGAGCCGCAGACTCAACCCTGCATGCAGGCGGTTCAGGATATTGGTCATTTGAGACTGACGGAGATGAGAGTCTCTTGGGGCAGCACCCTGAACGACCAAGCAGCCTTTTCAAGGACAGCACTGCTTGCTCCACTCGGAGAGGGGCCTAGAAAAGGTGGCCTAAACAAAGCTCATCTCCACCTTCACCCGGTTGGTTAACCGCAGACCAACGGGCATCTTCTTCCAATGCGGTCGCACAAAGAGCAAAAAACAAAGGCATGCACCTGCCTCCAAAGGTGTACTCAAATTAACTCTAGCATGTTGGAACATCAGAACCATGCTCGACTCTGCCAATAGTGGACGTCCTGAGCGACGTTCTGCCCTAATTGCCCATGAACTGGCTCGTCTCAACATCGACATTGCTGCTCTCAGTGAAGTTCGCCTTCACGAGGAAGGCAGCCTCAGAGAACATGGTGCCGGTTACACACTCTTTTGGTCAGGTAAGCCCAGAACCGAAAAACATCTCTCAGGTGTCGGCTTCATGATCAAAAACTCCATTGTCCCTAAACTCGAAAATCTGCCGACAGGTCACTCTGACCGCATTATCTCCCTACGCCTTCCACTAAACAACAACCAACACGTTGTCATCTTCAGTATATATGCCCCAACTCTCCAAGCTGACCCTGCTGAAAAAGATAAATTTTACACTGACCTGCGCTGTCTTACCCAAAAGGTGCCTGCAGATGATAAGATCATTATCCTTGGTGATTTCAACGCCAGAGTAGGTAAGAATTTTGAAGCCTGGAAAGGAGTATTAGGCAAGCATGGTGTTGGAAACTGCAACGATAATGGTCGACTTCTGCTAGAATTCTGTGCGGAGCAACAGTTCACCATCACCAATACTATCTTTCAGCAGAAAAATAGTCTGAAGACAACCTGGATGCACCCCAGGTCTAAGCATTGGCACCTCATTGATTATGTCTTGGTGCGCCGGAGAGATGTCCGCGATGTCCTCCATACCCGCGTGATGCCCAGTGCAGAATGTCAAACAGACCATCGGCTTGTGCGCTGTAAACTCAACCTTTATCTCAAATTCAAACCCAAGAGGGGCAGTATCCCAAGGAGAAGACTCCAAGTTAACGATCTCCAATCAGCCACAGTAAGAGAAAGATTCCAGGCAAACCTTCAAACTAAGCTTGATAACCATTCCACAGATTCTGCAGTTTCCTCTCCCGAAACAATTTGGCAGCATATTAAAAGTAGCATCCTCCAATCCTCTGAAGAATCCTTAGGGTTCTCCCTCAAGAAGAACAAGGACTGGTTTGATGAAAATAATCAAGAAATCCAGGAATTGTTGAGGAGGAAGAGAACTGCCCACCAAGCACACCTTGCACTGCCATCCTGTCACGCTAGAAAAACAGCCTTTCGTCTTGCTTGCAGCAAGCTCCAACAGAAACTCCGTGACATCCAGAACAAATGGTGGACCGATCTAGCTGCAAAAACTCAACTATGTGCAGATACAGGGGATCACAAAGGATTCTATGAGGCCCTGAAAACAGCATACGGGCCTACATACCAAGTCCAAAGCCCACTACTCAGTGCAGATGGTCAAACGCTTCTGACAGATCAAACCTCCATTCTGAATAGATGGTCTGAACACTTTCAGACTCTTTTTAGTACCAACCGTGTAGTACAAGACTCAGCAATTCAGTCCATCACACAACAACCGGTGAAATACGAATTGGATACTGCCCCCACTCTAGGAGAAACCCTCAAGGCCATACAGCAGGTGAAAATCGGCAAGGCAGCTGGGGTTGATGGAATCCCACCTGAAGTCTGGAAACATGGGGGCCTTGCACTCCATGCTAAATTTCATGAGCTTGTGGTGCGCTGTTGGGAACTAGGTGAACTACCATCAGACCTTCGTGATGCAGTCATCATCACCTTGTATAAGAAGAAAGGTACTAAATCAGACTGCTCAAACTACCGTGGTATTACTCTGCTCTCCATTGCTGGCAAAATCTTGGCAAGAATACTCCTGAACAGACTAATACCCGCTATAGCAGAAGAAATTCTACCTGAAAGTCAGTGTGGCTTCAGAGCCAACAGGAGCACCACAGACATGATATTTGTTCTCAGACAACTGCAAGAGAAGTGTAGGGAACAGAACAAGGGTCTCTATGTAACCTTTGTCGACCTCACCAAGGCTTTCGATACTGTGAGCAGAAAAGGTCTTTGGCAGATTTTGGAACGTTTAGGTTGTCCCCCCAAGTTCCTTAAAATGATCATCTCACTTCATGAGGATCAGCACGGCCAAGTCAGATATGGCAACTCACTTTCTGAGCCCTTTCTAATAAAGAACGGTGTGAAACAAGGCTGCGTTCTCGCTCCTACCCTATTCACAGTCTTTTTCAGTATGATGCTCCAAAGGGCCACGGCAGACCTCGATGATCAGGACGGTATCTACATTCGATATCGTACTGATGGAAGCCTATTCAACCTAAGACGACTGAAGGCCCATACTAAGACCCTTAACCATCTTGTCCGGGAGCTACTCTATGCTGATGACGCCGCCCTTGTTGCCCACACAGAAGCAGCTCTGCAGCGTTTAACATCCTGCTTTGCAGATGCTGCTGAGCTCTTTGGGCTGGAAGTCAGCTTAAAGAAGACAGAAGTTCTCCATCAGCCTGCACCTCAGGAAGTCCCCCACCATCCCCACATCACCATCGGCCAGTCAGAACTCAATTCAGTCCAACAGTTTAATTACCTAGGCAGCCTCATCTCCTCAGATGGTAAGATTGATGGGGAGATAGACAATAGGTTAGCGAAGGCATATAGTGCTTTTGGAAAACTCCATAAAAGAGTTTGGCGTAATAAACACTTGAAGAAAAGCACCAAGATCAGTGTTTACAGAGCCATAGTGTTGTCTACTCTTTTATATGGTTCCGAATCATGGGTCATCTACCGCCACCACCTGCGTCTCCTAGAACGCTTCCATCAACGCTGCCTCCGTACAATCCTTAACATCCATTGGTCAGACTATGTGACCAATACATCTGTTCTTGAACAGGCAGCAATTACGAGTATTGAGGCCATGTTGCTGAGAACGCAACTGCGATGGGCAGGGCACGTCTCTAGGATGAAGGACCACCGCCTCCCTAAGATCCTGCTCTATGGTGAACTTGCCACTGGCTGCCGCAAGAGAGGAGCTCCAAAGAAAAGATACAAGGACTCCCTGAAGCAACAACTCAGCCTCGGGCATATTGATCACCATAACTGGTCCACTCTGGCCTCTAATCGGGAGGCCTGGAGACAGACCATTTTTAACGCTGCTGATGCTTTTGAGAAAGCACGCAGGATCACTCTTGAGGAGAAAAGACAACGCAGAAAGAATCGAACCTTGCAGAATATACCATCTAAGGAGTCTTTCTGCTGTGTCTTTTGCAACCGGACCTGCCTTTCTCGTATTGGCCTTTTTAGCCACCAACGCGCTTGCATGAAAAATGGGTAGAGCCCTTCCCAAATCTTCGTTCGCGAAGCCTAGCCATGACAAAGAGACGATAAGTTGGGTGTTAGGTTGGTTTTTTTCTGGTGTTGTTTTATATTTTTTGTGGATGCTTTGTCCCCCCCAACCCCCTAAAGGAGCTTTCTTGAATGTACCTTCTTGCAGCTAATTTGGTGGATTAGTTTAGATAAGCCTCTTAGAGTAGATGCATTTCAGTGAAATCAGGGCACGTGTCTTTTTGGCTCTGGTGCAAGATTCAAACTAATTTTTTTCTTCCTCTTTGGCTCAATTAAAAGCCATCTTAAA
>NW_020923199.1:0-2167 GCF_003984885.1 Neopelma chrysocephalum
GGCCCCCCACACTGCCAGGGCTGGCTCTGCTCCTCCTTGCAGGCTCCGTGCCCAGGCACAGTTTGTGTTCCTGGCTGCCACCATCTCAGCACTTGCAGCCGCTCAAATCAGCGCCCGCAGCTCTGCAGCAAAGCCCCAGCTCACCTGGCACACAGGGGATGGACACAGCACCTGCTCGGGGATGGCCACTCACAGCTTCGCTTCTTCCCCACCACGGGGCTCTCCTTCCTCAGCTCCACCTCTGCCTTGCACTTATTCTCAGCCTCACCTCAGGGACAGCTCTGGCCTCACCTCCGCGCCACTTCTCAGCCTCACCTCAGGGCCTGGGCTCAAGGACAGGAACCTGCAGGGAGGGGACATGATGTGCAAGCTGAGGGCTGCCTGCTTGCACTGGCCTCTGGGCTTCTTGCTCCTTCTACAACCAGCCCAGAACTCAGCCTGCTTTTCTAACACCACACATTTACACACCAACCTTGCAGATATATATGGACAGACATCTCTATCACCCTGGGGATGGAGCCTCAAGCAGGTGCTGCCATAGGAATGGGAATCAGAGAATCACACAATCAGCTGGGTTGGAAAAGACCTCCCAAATCATCAAGTCCAACCCTGGATCCAACCCCGCCGTGCTTCCCAGACCATGGCACTGAGGCCACATCCACTCTCACCTTCAACACCTCCAGGGACGCTGACTCCACCCCCTCCCTGCCCAGCCCATTCCAAGGCCTCATTACTCTCTCGGCAAAAAATTGCTTCCCAATATCCAACCTAAACCTCCCCTGGCACAGCTCCAGACCCAGCCCTCTTGTCCTACTGCTGCTGCCTGGCACAAGAGCCCCACCCCCACCTGGCTACACCCTCCTGGCAGGGACTTGCAGAGAGTGATGGTTCCTGCTGGGGACCTGAGGGAGCCTCTGCAATCCCATCCCTGGGGCACAATCTCCTCTCCAGAGCTTGACTCACTGCAGACCTCGCAGGGAAACCTCTGCTCGCAGCTGCATCCTGAGCCCAAGGTCAGTTTGTATCCCCAAGTGCTGATCCAAGGGGTGCCCTGCCATTGGAGCCTGGGCTCTAATTAACCTCTCCTGTGCTGCCAGGAGCTGTATGGCCAAGGGACAAACTCTGTGATCCCTGTCAGTGTCCATGGTTCCTGTCAGTGTCCTTCAGGGAAATTGGGAGGAGGAAATGAAGAAACTGGTTTGGAACCAAGTTGGTTCCAACTTGGTGTTCAAGTGGGAAAAACCTCCTTCCATGGAAATAAAACTCAGTGTTTCCTGGGCTGAACGAGCTCATTCAGGGATGAAGGACTGGGACTTCTGTGGACACTTGTGCTGGTTCCTTTGGACACTTGTGTTCCTTCAGAGAGCCCCTGGAAACACTCTGCTGTTCACTCCCAGTGCCACCAGTGCCTGGGTCCTGTCTGCAGCAGCAGATTGCAGTGGGATGGGAGAAATGCTTTTCTGAGCCTCTGGGCTGGACACAGGCACAGCCTGACCCTGAACCCAAGGGAAACAGGGACAAATTCCACGGCTTTAGCTGGACCAAGGCTGGGGGGGTTTCCTGAGGGCAGCACTGCACCAGACTGTTGTGTGTGTGTGTGAGACAGGCAGAAGCACAAATGCCTGCACAGCCCAGAGCAGTCAGTGTGGGGCTGGGCTTGCTGCTGCAGAGACCCCCAGGGAACAAACCCAGGCAATAGTTTGGGTTTATTCCTTGCTCTGTGTCAGTGGAATAGAATGTTCCACAGGAGCTCTGTCCCCCTCTGTGGCACCGGGGGGCTCAAAGCTGAAGGGGGGGGGTCAAGTGCAAGTTCCCTTCTGAAGTGTGTGTCCCTAGGGAGGACACTTGCCTTATTACTGCTTATGATTAGTAATATCTTACAGATATATCATACAATACCTCAGGATGCATTCTATAGAATATGTACCATATTTATGATACAGAATATATCTGATTATTGCTTTATCTGTCTGTCCAGACAGATATTGTGTATGCACAGAGATTGTATTGGAGGGATATGCTCCTCTCAATACCCTGGGAGCTCCAATCCCAAGGCCAGCAAATTCCTGAAGCTCCCACTTCTGTGCCCTGCAGGTTTTGGCAGATTTGCAAGAGCAGGGGAATCATTCCCTGCAGCCCCTTTGCACTGTAGGAAATGGGAGCACTG
>NW_020923200.1:0-632 GCF_003984885.1 Neopelma chrysocephalum
AAGGGTGGGCTCAGTTCAGCGCGTGCTGTGTCTCACCTAAAAATCCACTGCGCAGGCTCGAAGGCCTCACCCGCATTTGCAAAGCCCTGTGTCACCAGCACACTTGGAGCAAACGTGGGGAGAGACCTTTCCCAAATCTTCATTTGCGAAGACTGGCCATGATGATGATGATGATGGGTCCCAGTTGCTCCCAGTATGATCCCAGTATGAGTCCAGTCACCCCCAGTATGATCCCAATAACTTCCAGACACTTCCAATACAAATCCAGTTTGATGTCAGTCATCCCCAGTATGGCTGGAGTCCCTCTTACACATTCCCAGTGTTATTGCAGTCACTCCCAGTATAGTCCCAGTACGACCCAAGCAGGGGCCCAGCTGCTCCCAGTAGGACCCCAGTTCCCCCAGCGTGGTTCCAGTGTCTCCCATTCACCACTACTATGGTTCCGTTCACTCCCAGAATGATCCCAGTCAGTCCCAGTATACCCCAGTTGCCTCTAATGTGCTGCCAGGTGCTCCCAGTATGATCCCAGTTGTCCCAGTTCTGGTCCCACTGGATCCAGTCCAGGTCTCGGTGTATCCCAGTGTCCCCCCTGTCCCCCCACCCCGGTGTCACCCCCTTTTCTCTCCCCACAG
>NW_020923200.1:732-3079 GCF_003984885.1 Neopelma chrysocephalum
CCCCCCACCCCGCTGTCACCCCCTTTTCTCTCCCCACAGAGCTCCTGAGTCAGCAGCGGCTGCAGCCCCTCCCCGGGGCCTCGGGCCCAGCCTGGACCCCCCCCCTCGTCTCCGTGAGGATTTTGGGGGGGTCGTGTGTCCCCCCTCCCCTGCTTTTATTCTGACACCACCCAGCTGCTCCCAGTGATCCCAGTAAAGCTTCCCAGATCTCCCCAGTCCCGGTTACTGGGGAGCAGTGGGAGGAGGGGGCGTGGGGGGACCCACAGGGAGGAGCCGAGTTTGGGGGGAGCAGAACCGGCCCCGGGATGGATCGGGAATGGGTCCCCCCTGGTTTTTCCCCAATGTCAGCCCGTTCTGGGGGGGCTTTGGGAGAGCACCTACCCCTCAGTAGGCACCCAGCTCACCCCAAAAGGTGCTGGGACCCCCCAAAACCTCCTTAGAGCTCCCAAAGCACCACCAAACACACTCAGAGCCCACCCAGGACCCCACCCAACCCCTTTTCTGGGGCAAATTCTCTGGGCACTGGTGGTGCTGGGAGCCCCCCCGGCTGCGGGCGAGGAGCTCTCGGGTGAGCGGGGGGTGGGAAGGGGGAGGTCAGTGGGAAAAGAGGGGTCAGAGGGGATAAAGGGGTGGTGGGACCCCAAACTGAGTGGGAGGGGAGTGGGACCCCCCAAAAGTGTGGGGGGGAGGGGCACTGAGCTTTGGGGGATGATGGGAAATGGGTGGGAGAGGTCAGAAGAGTGGGGAAAGGGGAGGGTGGGACCCCCAAACTGAGCATGAGGGGGCTGGGGAGTGGGGGGATGATGTGGAAGGGGTGGGAGAGGGGGGAAAAAAGTGGGGGTTGAGACCTCAGAGTGATCCTGAGGATCACTCAGGGAGGGGCTGAAGATTGAGGGGACCATGAAAAAGTGAGAGGAACAGGGAGAAGGGTGGAAAAGGGGGGATGGTCTGGAGGGTCCAACAGTCTCATGGGGGTCTTTGGGCACCAGGTTTTAGGAAAGGGAGTGGTTCCCCTGAGCTCCCAACTCCCTGTGGGGTTCTGGAGGCTGCTGGATCCAATCTCAGCCTTGGATCATGCCAACACTTTCAGTTTAGAGGAATTACAGAGCTGTGACTGAACCATTTTGTCCCCCAGGTTTTAATGATGGCAAACCAGATCTATTGATAGAAATTAATTATTTAGGGTTACAAATGATCAGACAGAAGATCTTCATCAGAATTATTTACTGCACAACAGAAACACTAAAACTACCAGGAGTACAGGATAAGACAGGACAGTGCTCTACACTAAAGCAATTGGTGAAGCAATTCTACCAAAGCTGGCACAAAAGCAAGAATTCCTAACAAGAGATGGATGGAACTCCCCCAGACCAACGCTCGGGGGGAGATCTCTGCTCTCAACCTCCAGGACTGACCGCACAAGAAGGGTTCTGGTGGAAGAAGCTGCCCCTGGGAAAGGGGACTGGCCCTTTGTGGTTGAAAGGGATGGACTGACAGCCACTGGACTCCAGGGGTTGCCTCAGCATCAGGGGCTTCATTCAGGGTGGAAGCAGCAGCTGAAGCTCTTCCTGCAGTTGAGGCACTCACAGGGCTCCCTTACCGGTGGGTCCGCCGGTGTCTGGTCAAGTTAGAGCTGTTGGTGAAGCTCTTCCCACACTCCCCACACTTGTAGGGCCTCTCCCCTGTGTGGATGCGCCGGTGCCTGACGAGGGTGCCGTTCTCCTTGAAGCCCTTCCCGCAGTCGGTGCAGCGGAAGGGCCTCTCATCCGTGTGAAGCCGCTCATGCATGAGGAGATTGGAGCTGGTCTGAAACCTCTTCCCACATTCCCCACACGCGTAGGGCTGTTCTCCAGTGTGGATGAGCTGGTGGGTGCGGAGGCTGGAACTCTGGTTAAAGCTCTTCCCACATTCCCCACACTTGTAGGGCCGTTCCCTGCTGTGGATGCGCTGGTGGATGTGGAGGTTGGAGCTCAGGCTAAAGCTCTTCCCACATTCCCCACACTTGTAAGGCCTTTCCCTGCTGTGGATGCGCTGGTGGATGTGGAGGTGGGAGCTCCGGCTGAAGCTCTTCCCACATTCCCCACACATGTAGGGACGTTCCCCAGTGTGGATGCGCTGGTGGGTGAGGAGGTGGGAGCTGTTCCTGAAGCTCTTCCCACATTCCCCACAGGTATAGGGCCGTTCCCCAGTGTGGATGTGCTGGTGTCGGAGCAGGTGGGAGCTCTGCCTGAAGCTCTTCCCACATTCCAAGCACCTGAAGGGCTTCTCCCTGCTGGGAGGCTGCTCAGGGACCAGGTCACAGCTCCCCCTCAAGCTCCGGCCGCCTTCCCGGCCCAGGCTGGGTCTT
>NW_020923201.1:0-1384 GCF_003984885.1 Neopelma chrysocephalum
GAGGATTCTGAGGAAGATTCCAACACAGATGAGGACGAAGTGATCCCGGACATCGGTACCGGGCCCAGGGGGGAATGCTGGGAATGCTGGGAATGATGGGAATGGGGCTGGATTGGGGTCATTCCTATGTGGAATTCCCTGGAAAAGCGGGGGGAGGAGGAGGGTTCCGAGGAAGATTCCAACACGGATGAGGACGAAGTGATCCCAGACATTGGTACTGGGCCTGGGGAGGAGGCTGGGAATGCTGGGAATGGTTGGGAATGGTGGGATTTGGGCTGGATTGGGACTGGATTGGGGCCAAATTGGGACCAGATTGGGGTTGGATTGGGGCTGGATTGGGACTGGATTGGGGTTGGATTGGGACTGGATTGGGGTTGGATTGGGACTGGATTGGGACCAAATTGGGACCAAATTGGGACTGGATTGGGGCTGGATTGGGACTGGATTGGGACTGGATTGGGGTTGGATTGGGGCCAGATTGGGGTTGGATTGGGGCCGGATTGGGGCCGGGTTGGGGCCAAATTGGGGCCGGATTGGGGTTGGGGTTGGGTTGGGGCCAAATTGGGGCCGGATTGGGGCCGGATTGGGGCTGGATTGGGGTCATTCCGGCATTCCCGTGTTCCCAAATTCCGGAATTGCCAAATTGCCAGATGTGGAGGTGGACGTGGACGAGCTGAACCAGGAGCAGGTGGCGGATCTGAACAAACAGGCCACGACCTACGGGATGGCCGAGGGGGATTTCGTCAGGTGGGGCCGGAAAAACCTCGGGAATGGGGGGGGGGGGGGGGGAAGGAGCCTCTGGATGAGGGAGGGGGATCCCGACTCCATCCCAGATCCCCCCAAAACCATCCCAGATCCATTTGGGAGATCCCAAATCCATCCCAGATCCAGCTGGGAGATCCCAAATCCATCCCAGATCCATTTGGGAGACCTGAAAACCATCCCAGCTCCCTCCATATATAAAATAAACATATAAAGTATTTTTTATTTTATTTTTAATTTATTTTACTTTTTTTCTATTTTACTTTATTTTATTTTATTTTACTTTATTTTATTTTATTTTACTTTATTTTTTTATATTATTGTTATCATATTTTATTTTACTTCATTTTTATTTGTGTTTGCTTCATTCTATTTTATTTTGCTTTATTTTTATTTTATTTTATTTTTATTTTAAGTTGCTTTATCTTATTTTACTTTATTTTATTTCATTATTTTATTTTATTTCTTTATTTTACTTTATTTTATTTTATTTTGATTTCTTTTACTTTATTTTAGTTTTATTTTCTTTGTTTAATTTTATTTTTTATTTTACTTTATTTTTATTTTTTATTGTATTTTACTTTATTTTAGTTTTATTTTCTTTGTTTAATTTTATTTTTTA
>NW_020923201.1:1484-2476 GCF_003984885.1 Neopelma chrysocephalum
TTTTTTTTTTTTTTTTTTTTTTTATATTTTATTTATATTTTATTTTATTTCATTTGTGTTTAACTGTATTCCCTTTTCCTGGCCCAGGATGCTGCGGAAGGACAAGGAGGAGGCCGAAGCCATAAAAAATGCCAAAGCCTTGGAAGAGGAGAAGGCCATGTACTCGGTCAGGGAGGGTCCCAAATTCCTGGGAGGGTTCCCAAAAACCTCAGGGGGATCCCAAAAACCCGGGGGGGGCTCCTGACCCCCCCTGAAGCTCCGGGTGCTCTCACAGGGCCGCCGCTCCCGCCGGCAGAGGAGGGAATTCCGGGAGAAACGACTCAAAGGGAGGAAAATCAGCCCCCCCAGGTGGGTCCCAATGCAGGGATGGACCACTGGGATCCCCTTGGATCCATCCCTGTCTCCCTTGGATCTCCCTTGGATCCATCCCTGGCCCCCTTGGATCTCCCTTGGATCCATCCCTGTTCCCCTTGGATCCATCCCTGGCCCCCTTGGATCTCCCTTGGATCCATCCCTGTTCCCCTTGAATCCATCATGGGCCACTTGGATTCCTCTTGGATCCATCCCTGTCCCCCTTGGATCCATCCCTGTCCCCATTGGATCCATTCCTGTTCCCCTTAGATCCATCATGGGCCACTTGGATCCATCCCTGTCCCCCTTGGATCCCCTTGGATCCATCCCTGGCCCCCTTGGATCCCCTTGGATCCATCCCTGGCCCCCTTGGATCCATCCCTGTCCCCCTTGGATCCATCCCTGGCCCCCTTGGATCCCCTTGGATCCATCCCTGGCCCCCTTGGATCCATCATGGACCACTTGGATCCATCCTGGGCCCATCCCATCCCATCCCATCCCATCCCATCCCTGTTCCCACTCCCGTCCCATCCCATCCCTATTCCCATCCCATCCCATCCCTGTTCCCATCCCATCCCATCCCTGTTCCCACTTCCATCCCATCCCATCCCATCCCATCCCGTCCCATCCATCCCATCCCA
>NW_020923201.1:2576-2951 GCF_003984885.1 Neopelma chrysocephalum
GTCCCATCCCATCCCTATTCCCATCCCATCCCATCCCTGTTCCCACTTCCATCCCATCCCATCCCATCCCTGTTCCCATCCCATCCCATCCCTGTTCCCATCCCATCCCATCCCATCCCATCCCATCCCATCCCATCCCTGTTTCTACTCCCATCCCGTCCCTGTTCCCATCCCATCCCATCCCAATCCCCTCTGTATTCCCGATCCCATCCCATCGGGAATGGTGGGAATTCTGGGGGTTTGGGGGGTTTGGGACTCACCGTTTGTAGGGGTCGTAGGTGGGGCTGTCCCGGCGGGCGTAGCTGTGGGAATACAGAGGGAATGGGATTGGGATGGGATGGGAACAGGGATGGGATGGGATGGGATGGGATTGGG
>NW_020923201.1:3051-3573 GCF_003984885.1 Neopelma chrysocephalum
CCTGTTTCTACTCCCATCCCGTCCCTGTTCCCATCCCATCCCATCCCAATCCCCTCTGTATTCCCAATCCCATCCCATCCCATCCCATCCCTGTTCCCATCCCATCCCAATCCCATTCCCTCTGTATTCCCACAGCTACGCCCGCCGGGACAGCCCCACCTACGACCCCTACAAACGGTGAGTCCCAAACCCCCCAAACCCCCAGAATTCCCACCATTCCCGATGGGATGGGATCGGGAACATCCCTTTCCCTCCTCCTCCCGCAGCTCCCCCTCGGAATCCACATCCGGCTCCCGCTCCCGCTCCCGAACTCCTTCGGTGGGGCAGGAGGAGAAGATCACCTTCATCACCTCCTTCGGCGGCAGCGACGAGGAGGCGGCGGCCGCTTCCCAACCCTCCGGAATCCCGGGAAAAGGCGCTCCCGGAAAAGGCGCTCCCGGGAAAGGCCCAACTGGCCCCGGAGCCGCCACGGCTCACGGCGCCTCGGCACGGTCCGGAACTCACACCCACACAACCCCTTTT
>NW_020923201.1:3673-4282 GCF_003984885.1 Neopelma chrysocephalum
TCCCTGTCCCCACTCCCATCCCATCCCTGTTCCCATCCCAATCCCATTCCCTCTGTATTCCCACAGCTACGCCCGCCGGGACAGCCCCACCTACGACCCCTACAAACGGTGAGTCCCAAACCCCCCAAATCCCCCAGAATTCCCACCATTCCCAATGGGATTGGATCGGGAACATCCCTTTCCCTCCTCCTCCCGCAGCTCCCCCTCGGAATCCACATCCGGCTCCCGCTCCCGCTCCCGAACTCCTTCGGTGGGGCAGGAGGAGAAGATCACCTTCATCACCTCCTTCGGCGGCAGCGACGAGGAGGCGGCGGCCGCTTCCCAACCCTCCGGAATTCCGGGAAAAGGCGCTCCCGGAAAAGGCGCTCCCGGAAAAGGCCCGGCTGGCCCCGGAGCCACCACGGCTCACGGCGCCTCGGCACGGTCCGGAACTCACACCCACACAACCCCTTTTCCCTCCTTTTTCCTACTTTTCCCTCCTTTTCCCTACTTTTCTCTACTTTTTTCCCTATTTTTTTCCTGTTTTTTCTGTTTTTTTCTCGTTTTTTTCTGGTTTTTTTCCCATTTTTTTCCTGGTTTTTTTTTTGTTTTTTTCTGGTTTTTTCCTGG
>NW_020923202.1:0-3658 GCF_003984885.1 Neopelma chrysocephalum
CCTCAGGAGAGGGGTCACAGGCCACCCCCCCGTCACCCCACGGGCTTCCCCCCCTCACCTCAGGACCCCCCTCGCTTCTCAGACCCCCCATCCCCTCACGCCATGACGGGGGGGGGGTCACAGATCGCCCCTCTCGGCCCGTGTTGGGGGGACCCCGCTGCGCCCACGAGGGTTTTTTAGGGGGAGGCTCTGGAGAGACCCCGGGAGGGGATGAGGGTTTAACCCATGAGGGTGGGTATTCCGCAGGCCCCCGCGCTCAAAGCCGCTTCGTTAATGCTTTTTCTTTAATTGCCAGCCTTTTAAAAGCTTAATTCCCCGCTAATTATTGTCGTTTAGTGGTTGTTTAATTGTGAATTTTTTCATTGTTAGCGTTGCTGAGGGGGGGGGCTGTGATTTGATGCCGCCCCGTTTCCGCCACGCCTCGCCCTTGTTCCCTAATTCCGTCTCATTTCCCCCTTTTCTTTTAATATTTCTTTAACGCTTCCCCGCGCCTTGACATTTCTTACTACTTATTTAAAGCCCAAACCGCTCGTTTCGCCTTCTCGTTTGCGTTGTGTTTTTGTTGCCTGAAAAAAACCCCGGCGGGCGGCGCCGAACAAAGCGCCGCGCCCCGGGATGCTCCGCGCCCTCACCGGGCGAGAGGGTGAGAATAACGCCCGAATAACCCCCCAGACGCGCGATTTTAAGACGAAAAAAACCTTAAATTTTTTAAAGGGGATTCCGGGGATTCAGGGGGCGATTTTGTGGGATTTTAGGGGGGTTTAACGGGGCTCTTCCCCCCCCCCCCCCCACGCGCGGCCGCCATTTTGTGGTTTTGCCGCTGCGCCACCGCCGCCATTTTGTGCGCGCCGGCGCGTGCGCGGCGCCGCTGCCGCAGTGACACATCCGGGTCCTTTTTCCCCCCTCCTCCGCCTCGCCCCGTTAAATCAATTAAATCGAAATAAAGATTTAAATTAGTAACCCTCCCCCCTCCCCCGCCGCTTTGTTTCTCCCAAAACCGTAAAATTTGGGGTAAAATATCCTTGATCTTGGCGGTTTCTTTCGTACAAACCCGCGCTGCGAGGCGGGAAAGAGCCGCCATGTTGGGGGGGGACCCTGAGGGGGGAGATCGGACCTCGCTTTTGTTGTGGATTTCTGAGGGGAAATTTATATTTTTTTACCGGATTTATGGCTTTACAGTTCTGTTTCCTCGTTTATTGTTTTGTTTGTGTCGTTTTCTGGAGGTGTGCGAGGGTAAATCCAGGCGCTTTGACCCCCTTTTTGTTGCGCGGAGCCTGTGGGGAATCCGAACGTTCGTTTCCGTGTAACGTCTAAATCCTTAATTTTCCTGAGTTTCTATCTTTTTTATTGACGTTAAAAAAATTATTAAACGTGGCGGTTTTCTTTTTTTTAGGGTGTGTTTGCTCTTAGAACCACGTGCTTCCACACCCCCTTTTTGTTGTGTGGTACCTGAGGGCAATTTTAACGTCTTCCTTTCTTTATTTTACATCTAAATAAATGGATTTACGTTTATCCGGTTTTTTTTGTTAATTTTTTAACACATAAACGGTCGGATTTGAGCCCCGTGTGTGGCTTTTTTCAGGGGGATATTCCTTGTTAAACAGGAGCCTTTATTCCCTCCTTTTGTTATGCAAATCCAGACGTTCACTTTCATTTTTGTATTTAAATAATTAAATTTACTTTTTACTTTCTCCTTTCTTTTCCTTGCAATTGAAACTTTAAATTTGTGCTTAGTTTTTTTTTTTTTTTGGCGGGAAAATTCGCTCCGAAAGAGCCATTTGTGGCTTTTAAAGTGAATAAAACACTCAAATTCCCTTGTTTTGTGTCTTGGCTTCCCAATTTCTGCCCTAAAATCATTTATTTCCGTAAATAATTCCAATTTCTTTATTATTTCCCAAATTACAGGCAGCATGTGCGACACAAACATACCTTAGTATTTAATGACAATAATGAAATATATTTTCTTCATGGCACTTTTTTAAATTCTGGTTTTAGTTTAGTATTTATTGTTATTTCTCTTCCAGACTAGAGTCAGGTTGTGCAACACAAATGTATCTATTAATAGTTTATTCCAAAGGTGTTTTTACGCTTTAATCTGAATTTTAATAGAATATTTATTATTATTTCTGCTCGAAATTAAAGGTGGAGTCTGCAACACAAACATATCTGTTGATATTTAATTAAGGTGGTGTTATTAAACTTGTCAATTTTAACTTTTAGTATTTAATTATACCAATAACACAAGTAATTTGTGTTATTTCTTCACCAAATTACAGCCAGACTCTATAACACAAACCCACCTATTAGTATTTAATTTTTGGGGTGTTTTTATGTTTAATTCCCATTTTTAATCTAATTTGTGTTATTTTTTCCCCCGAGATCACAGCCAGGCTCTATAACACACACACAGCTCTCAACATTTCATTTCAGAGCTATTTTTACACTTAAATCTGATTTTTAATACAATGTTTATTGTTATTTCTGCTCTAGATTAAAGGTAGAGTCTGTAACACCAACAGACCTATTAATACTTAATTTGGGGGGTATTTTTACCCTTTTTAATTTCAATTTTTAATCTAATTTCTCTCATTTCTCCCCTAGATTGCAGCCAGACCCTATAACAGAAAGACACTTATTAATGTTTAATTTTGGGGGTATTTTTACCCTTTTTAATTCTAATTTTTAATGTAATTTGTATTATTTTTTTCCCCGGGTTACAGCCAGACTTTATAGCACAAATATACCTATTAATAGTTTATTCTAGGAGTATTTTTACCCTTTTTAATTCTAATTTTTTAATGTAATAATCTAATAATTTCTTTTTTTCTCCCCCAGATTACAACCAGGCTCTGTAACACACCCACAGCTTTCAACAATTTCAGAGCTATTTTTACACTTAAATCTGAGTTTTAATATAATATTTATTATTATTTTTTCTTTGGAGCAAAAGTAAAATCTATAACACCAACCTACCTAATAATATTTAATTTTGGGGGGTATTTTTACATTTACTAATTTTAATTTTTAACCTCATTTTTCTCCTTTCTCCCCCCAGATTACAGCCAGACCCTATAACACAAACCCCCCTATGAATATTTAATTGTAGGGGTATTTTTACACTTTTTAATTCTAATTTTTAATTTAATTTGTATTATTTTATTTTCTTTGAGATTACAGCCAGTTTCTATAACACAAACACGCCTCTCAACACTTAATTCCAGAACTATTTTTACTCTTAAATCTAACTTTTAATACAATATTTACTATTATTTTTGGCCCATAATAAAGATAGTCTCTTTAGCAGAAATGTACCTATTAATGCTTAATTTTGGGGGTATTTTTACCTTTGTTAATTCTGATTTTTAACCTCATTTCTCTCTTTTCTCCCCCCCCAGATCACAGCCAGGTTCTTTAATACCAACACACCTCTCAACACTTAATATCAGAGCTATTTTTATACTTAAATATAACTTTTGATACAATATTTGTTATTATGTTTGCTCTAGGTTAAAGGTAGAGTCTGTAACGCCAACAGATCTGTTAATACTTAATTTTGGGGGTATTTTTACCCTTTTTAATTCTAATTTTTAACCTAATAATCTAATATAATTTCTTTTTTCTCCCCCCAGATTACAGCCAGACCGCCACGCAAAGGTAC
>NW_020923203.1:0-1213 GCF_003984885.1 Neopelma chrysocephalum
CCTCCCGTTAACCTCAGATCTCCCCCCAAATATTTCCCCTGGACGGGCTGGGAATGGGGAGCAGAAAGGAGCTTTGTCCCCTCTGGTTCCGTGGCCAGAAAAAAAAAAAGAAAAAAGGGACATTTTTATTACCCCCTTCCTCACTCACAGCTATTTAACGTTATGTTTTTATTTAGAATTCACGCATTCGCTGAGATTTTTTATATCATTTAATATTTTTATATTATTTAATATTGAACGCCATCGAATTAAATTTGATATTTTTAAAAAATCCCGCGTTTTAATGATATTTTAAAAAAAAGGCTCGGCAGCTCCAAAAAAAAAGGGGGTTTAAGCACCAAGTTGGTTTAAGGGCATCCACTGATGACCCTATTTTGGGTGAATTCCTCCTAAAAAAGCTGGGTTTGGGGAGGACACCTTTAGGCTCCAGGCGGGAATCCACCTTTCCCGGTCGCTCCAGATCCAGAGCTCCTAAAAAAAAAGGTCTTTTCCCCCCCGTTTTTGGGGGGGGGGGGGCACCCCCCCCCCCCCTTCCCCCCCCCCGCGGGGGGCCCCCGGGGGGGGGGGGGGGGGGGGGGGGGGGGGGGAATACCGGCATTTTTGTGAGATGATGTCAAATAATTCGCCCTCATCCAGGCCCCCCGAGCCAGGCCTCTTCCTCCTCCTCCTCCTCCTCCTCCTCCTCCTCCTCCTCCTCGCCGGGATGAAAAGGCGACTCTTTGGGAAGGTAGAGCCGCACAAAGGGCCCCTTTGAGCCCCCGGAGCTGCCTCGGGCCGGGGGGGGTTGAAGGGCAACGGGGCTGATTTTGGGGTTATTTTTGAGGGGGGGGAAAGATTCACACCCTGATCCCCCCCCCCCCGTCGTGGATGAGGAGGGTCCTAGAGGGGCTAAAAAAATAAAGGGGCAATTTGGGGCTAAAACTAAAAAAAAAAAAGGGGCAATTGGGGGCAAAAAAAAAAAAGAAGATAAAAAAAAGGGGTAATTTGGGACCAAAAAAATAAAGGGGCAATTTGGGGCTAAAACTAAAAAAAAAAAGGGGAAATTGGGGGCAAAAGAAAAAATGGAGGACAAAAAAAAATAAAGGGGTAATTTGGGACCAAAAAAATAAAGGGGCAATTTGGAGCTAAAAAAAGAAAGGGGCAATTTGGGACCAAAAAAAATAGGGGGAAATTTGGGGCCAGAAAAAGGGGCAATTTGGGACCAAAAAAAAAA
>NW_020923203.1:1313-1491 GCF_003984885.1 Neopelma chrysocephalum
AAAAAAAAAAGGAGCAATTTGGGGCGAATAAAGGGGCAATTTGGGACCAAAAAAAAATGGAGGGGGGAAATTCGGGGCCAGAAAAAGAGGGAATTTGGGGCCAAAAAAAAAGGGGGGTAATTTAGGGCCAAAAAAAAAAAGGGGGTTTTGCCCCAAATGCCTTCAAACGCGTCCATTC
>NW_020923204.1:0-2742 GCF_003984885.1 Neopelma chrysocephalum
CCCCCCGAATTTCCATCTATGCCAATTTTTGATGCTTTTTGAGGGTTTTTTTTGAGGAATTTTTCCGTTTTGTTTTGCGTTGCCAAACTGTAGATCCGCGGGCGCGCCCCGCCCGCTCTAGAGCAATAATTAATTACCGTAATTACCGACTAATTACCGACCGCATGGGCTCGAGCAATCAGGGACCCCCGAGCCAAGCCCCTTAGAGCGACCGATATCAGGGATGATGCCAGAGTAGCGCTATAGGAACCCCCCCCACCCGAGACCCCCAAAATACCCCCCCCCCCCCCCCCCCCGCACCGCCGGGACAAGGACACGCCTCGGACACGCCTCGGACACGCCTCGGACACACCTGGGACACACCTGGGACACGCCTGGGACACGCCCGGGACACGCGCGGGGCCGCGGGAGGCGCGGGGGGGGGACGGACGAGAGGGGAGTGGGCGCGGTGGGCACGCGTGGGCACGCGTGGGCATTGTACACGCATTGTGCATACATGTACACGCGTGGGCATTGTACACACGCATACATGCGTGGGCATTGTACACGCGTGGGCACGCGGTGCAGTGTGCATAAATGTACACGCGTGGGCGCGTGGTGTATCTGTACACGTGCGCACACGCGTGTGCACGCGGCGCATTGGGCACGCGTGGGCACGCGTGGGCACGCGGCGCAGCTGTACGCGCGTGTACACGCGTGGACAGGCGACGCATTTGACACGCGTGGGCATTCTACACGCGTGTACACCCGTGGGCACGCAGCGCGTTGGACACGCGCGGGCATTGGACACGCGTGGGCACGCGTGGGCACGCGTGGCCATTGTACACGTGTGTACACGCGTGGGCACGCGGCGCGTTGGACACGCATTGTACATACGTGTACACGCGTGGGTACGCGGTGCATCTGTACACGCATCGTACATACGTGTACATGCGTGGGCACGTGGCACATTGTACACGCGTGGGCACGCGTGGACATGCGGTGCAGCTGTAGACAGGTGTACACGCGTGGGCACACGGTGCAGCTGTAGACGCGTGGGCACACGTGGGCATGTGGCGCATTGGACACGCATTGTACATACATGTACACGTGTGGGCACGCAGCCCATTGGACACGCGTGGGCACACTCGGGCACGCGGCACACGCGTGTAAACACACGGAGGCGCTGCACACACACGGCACACTCACCTCTACACCTGGACACACCTGTACATACAGGGACACACCTGGACACGCTGCACACACACTGCACACACCTGTACACACCGGTACACGCAGGGACACACAGGTACACATCTGTACACACACTGCACACACCTGTACACACCTGTACACACCTGTACACACCTGTACACACGGGCACACACGTGTACATACAAGGACACACGTGTACACGCTGCACACACACTGCACACACCTGCACACACCTGTACACGCAGGGACACACAGGTAAACACGTGCACACACCTGTACATGCTGCACACACCCTACATACCTGTACACGCAGGTGCTCACCTGTGCACGCAGGTACACGCATGTGCACACCTGTACATGCAGGCTGCACACACTGGTACGTACAGGTGCACGCAGATACTCACCTTTGCACACGTGTGCACGTCCTGCACACACGTGCACACACCTGTACACGCTGCATACACCTGTACACACCTGTGCACACAGGTACACACCTGTACACACAGGTGCACATCTGCACACACCTGAGCGCACCGGTACACACACTGCATACACCTGTACACACCTGTAAACGCTACATACACCTGTACACACCTGTACACACAGGTACACATCTGCACACACCTGAGTGCACAGGTACACACCTGCACACACTGCGTACACCTGTACACACCTGTGCACACATGCACACACCTGTACACGCTGCATACACCTGCACACACCTGAGCGCACAGGTACACAACTGTACACACTACATACACCTGTACACACCTGAGCGCACAGGTACACACCTGTACACACAGATACACGTGGGTGCACACAGGTACACACCTGAGCGCACAGGTACACATCTGCACACACCTGAGCTCACAGGTACACACCTGTACACACTGCATACACCTGCACACACCTGAGCGCACAGGTACACGTGGGTGCACACAGGTACACACCTGAGCACACTGCATACACCTGTACACACCTGGGCGCACCTGTACACACCTGTACACACAGGTACACGTGGGTGCACACAGGTACACACATGTACACGCTGCATACACCTGTACACACCTGAGCGCACCTGTACACACCTGTACACACAGGTACACGTGGGTGCACACAGGTACACACCTGAGCACACAGGTACACACCTGTACACGCTGCATACACCTGTACACACCTGTGCACACAGGTACACACCTGAGCGCACAGGTACACACCTGCACACGACATGGACACGGCCCACACCGCAGGTACTGTGGCTCAGCACACCTGCGCTCACCTGTCACACGCATGGACAGAGCCGGTGGGTGCTGTGCACTCACCTGCCACACACTCACCTGTCACACACGGCCCCACCCCACCCACGGGTACAGCACACACCTGAACACACCTGAACACACCTGAACACACCTGAACATACCTGCACACACCTGCACACACCTGCTCACCGCGGCACACACCTGCATACGCTGCACACACAGTACACACCTGCACATACCTGTACACACCTGAACATACCTACACACACAGCGCACACCTGAACATACC
>NW_020923205.1:0-1104 GCF_003984885.1 Neopelma chrysocephalum
CACTAATGAGGAGAGAGTGCCAGGGACTGCCTGTCAAAAAATGGAGGGAGCCCATGAAGCAACTCATCAGGCAGAACTCATGGGCACAGAGCCCATATTTCTGCATTTTCTCCCCACAGATGTCCGGGTCAGCCTCTGCTCACTGGCACAGCAGGCACGCTGGAGGGGAGAGAGACAATGGCACCTCTGCGGGGCCGTGGCAGCATCCCTGCGGGATCGACCCCAAGGGCTGTTCTGTTCTTGCCTGGCTGGCTGAAGGGCAGGGCTGGAGGCCTTGGGGAGGACGGGACATTGTGGGCATGGATGTCCCAGCAGGTGTCCCCTCCCCCAGCTGGGCCCCGCTTGCTGAGGAAAGGAGGGTCCAAACCCCGGGATGGCTGGACAGCTCCTGCCTCCCCGTGCCACTGCTCCCAGCCCCACACTGGCCACCCCAACAGCCCCTCTGCCAGGCTGCGGGAGGGGCACTTTGCTTTCACCCGGCTCTCTCACTTTGGGGGCCTCCTCCTCCCTGTCTGACATGGAACGCATCAGTGGGGAGTCCCTGTCTCACCGTCTGAGCGGTGAGTGGGGTTCCCAGCACTGGGTGCTCTATCGTGCCTCCCGTCACGGCAGTTTCTGGATCCGCTGGGTGAATTTGAGGTTTGACGCTGCTGGCGGGAGTGTTGTTGCCTTTGGGAAGTCCTGGCTGCTCTCCCCCTTGGCTTTCTCCTCCCAGCACTCGGTGCTGGCGCGCAGTTCCTGCCATGGGCACTTCTGGACCGGCCGGATGGATTTGGGGTCTGACGTTGCAGGCAGGAGCGGTTTTGCCTGTGGGATGGCTCTGATGCTTCCTGGCTGGGGATGTGGCTCCCAGCACTTGATGCTATTAAGCAGTTCCTGTCACGGGGACTTCTGGACCAGCCGGATGGATTTGGAGTCTGACTTTGCAGGTGGGAGCGGTTTCACCTGCGGGATGTCCCTGATTGTCTCTGCCTGGGCCTGCACCTTGTAGCACTTGCTGATGGCACCTGGGTCCTGTCACACAGAGTTCTGCGCCACCCATGCGAACCTGGGGCGTGACGTTGCTGGCACAAGCGGTTTTGTGTCAGGTCAGGCCCAGGACTG
>NW_020923206.1:0-1886 GCF_003984885.1 Neopelma chrysocephalum
GGGGGGGTGGCAGAGGGACACCCCCAGGGTGACCCCGGCGGTGGCGAGGAAGAGGAGGACGGCGAAGTGCAGGTAGTGGAGGCCGCAGAGGGCGCGGGGGCAGCGCCCGGGGGTCCCGCAGGACCCTCCCCCCAAATCCCCCAGGGCGAACTCGGGCACCAAACGGGACAGGCCCAGGCACAGACCCCCCAGCAGACCCCAAAACGCGCCCTGGGGGAGGAAAAAAGGGAAAAAATGGGCAAAAATTGCATTAAAGTAACCAAAAATGAGCAAAATTGACCTAAAATCGTCCCAAAATGGGACAAAATTGCCCCGAAATGGAGCAAAATTGCCCTGAAATGGGACAAAATTGCCCTGAAATGGAACAAAAATGCACCAAAATGGCCCCAAATGGAACAAAATTGCCCCAGAACAGCCCCAAAATGAGCCCAAAGTACCCCAAAAATGAGCAAAACTGACCTAAAATTGCCCCCAAATGACCCCAAAAAATTGCTCCAAAATGGGACAAAATTGCCCCAGATTGGTGCAAAATTGTCCCAAAATGGAGCAAAATTTCCCCAAAATGACCCCAAAATAACTGTTCCAAAATGGTGCAAAATTGCCCCAAAATGGGACAAAATTGCCCCAAAATGACCTGAAATTACCCCAAAATGGCTTCAAAATAGTTGCTCCAAAATGGGACAAAATTGCCCCCAAATGGCCCCAAAATAATTGCTCCAAAATGGAGTAAAATTGCCCCCAAATGGGCAAAAATAAACTAAAATTGCCCCGGAATGGTCCAAATCACCCCAGAATGAGCCCAAAATCCCCCCAGGGCGAACTTGGGCACCAAACGGGACAGGCCCAGGCACAGACCCCCCAGCAGACCCCAAAACGCGCCCTGGGGGGAAGAAAAGACCCCAAAATGGGTGAAAATCGAGGAAAAATGGGCAAAAATTGCAGCAAAATAGGCAAAATTGACCTAAAATTGCCCCAAATTGCCCCAAAATGGGGCAGAGTTGCACCAAAATGACATAAAAGTGTCCCAAAATATCCCCAAAATGGCCCCAAAAATTATGGCTCCAAAATGTCCTGAAATTACCCCAAAATGACCTGAAATTACCCCAAAATGACCTGAAATTACCCCAAAAGAATTGCTGCAAAAATGGTGCGAAATTGCCACGAAACGGGACAAAATTGCCCCAAAATGGTGCAAAATTGCACCGAAATGACCCCAAATTACCCCAAAATGGAACAAAGTTACCCCAAAATGACCCCAAAATAACTGTTCCAAAATGGTGCAAAATTGCCCCAAAATGGTGCAAAATTCCACCAAAATGGGACAAAATTGCCCCAAAATGACCCCAAAATAATTGCTCCAAAATGGGACTAAATTGCCCCAAAATGGGACAAAATTGCACCAAAATGGAACAAAATTGCCCTGAAATGGGACAAAATTGCACCAAAATGGCCCCAAATTGGCCCTAAATCGCCCCAAAATGACCTGAAATTACCCTGAAACGGAACAATAAATAACAGGGATATTAATCGTCAATTAGCCCCATTTAATCACCTATTAGAAGCTATTAATCGCCTATTAGAAGCTATTAATTACCAATTATCTCCTATTAATCTCCAATTATTCCCTATTGATCGTCTATTAGAAGCTATTAATCGCCTATTAGCCCCTATTAATCGCCTATTAGAGTCTATTAATCACCTATTAGAATCTATTAATCACCTATTAGAAGCTATTAATCACCTATTAGCCCCTATTAATCGCCTATTAGAAGCTATTAATCGCCTATTAGAAGCGATAAATCACCAATTAGCCCCTATTAATCCCCAATTATCCCCTATTAATCGCCTATTATCCCCTATTAATCCCCAATTATCCCCTATTAATC
>NW_020923206.1:1896-3322 GCF_003984885.1 Neopelma chrysocephalum
TAATCGCCAATTAACCCCCATTAATCCCCAATTATCCCCTATTAATCGCCTATTAGAAGCTATCAATCACCAATTAGCCCCTATTATTTGCCTATTAGAAGCTATTAATTGCCTATTAACCCCTATTAATCGCCTATTAGAAGCCACTAATCACCAATTATCCCCTATTAATCACCTATTAACCCCTATTAATCGCCTATTAGAAGCCATAATAACCTATTAAAAGCTATTAATCCCCAATTATCCCCTATTAATCGCCTATTAGAAGCTATTAATCCCCAATTATCCCCTATTAATCGCCTATTAGAAGCTATTAATCACCAATTAGCCCCTATTAATCCCCCACGGGAGCCCCCCCAGGGCCACTCACGGGCTCGTTGACGCGGGGCACGAAGACAGCGAGGAAGAAGACGGCGGCGACGGGCGGGGCCAGGTAGCTGGAGATGGCCTGGATGTAGTCGAAGAGTTTCCCCCCTCGGGCCGCCTCCACCACGGGCAGCCAGGCCAAGCTCAGGCCCACCATGGCCACGATCCACACCCTGGAATTCCGGGAATTTTTTTGGGAAGGGTTCGGGAATTCGGGAGGCCTGAGACACCCCGAAATTGGGACGCCTGAGACTCCCCCAAAATTGGGGTGACCTGGACGCTTAAAACGCCCAAATTTGGGTCATTTGGACACCTGAGACCCCCCCAAATTTGGGTCCTTGAAGGTCACCTGGACCCCCAGACCCCCAAAATTTGGGGATCTCAAGGTCACCTGGATGTTGAGACCCCAAAATTTGGGTGTCTCGGGGGTCACCTGAGACCCCTAAATTGGGGTCATGTGGACACCTGGACACCTGAGACCCCCCCAAATTTGGGTCCTTTAAGGTCACCTGGACCACACAGACCCCCAAATTTGGGTCTTTCAAGTACCTGGGACCCCCAAATTTGGGTCCTTTAAGGTCACCTGGACCCCCCAGACCCCAAAATTGGGTCACCTGGATACCTGAGACCCCCAAATTGAGGTGACCTGGACACCTGAGACCCCCAAATTTGGGTCACCTGGATACCTGAGACCCCCAAATTTGGGGCCTTTAAGGTCACCTGAGACCCCCAAATTTGGGGTCACCTGGACACTTAAAACGCCCAATTTTGGGTCATTTGGATACCTGAGACCCCCAAATTTGGGTCCTTTAAGGTCACCTGGACACCTGAGATCCCCAAATTGGGGTCACCTGGACCCCCCAGACCCCCAAATTTGGGGACCCCCATAACCGGGACCCCCAAATTTGGGTCCTTTAAGGTCACCTGGATACCTGAGACCCAAAATTTGGGGTCACGTGGATACCTGCGACCCCCAAAATTGGGGATCTTCAATGTCTCCTGGACACCTGAGACCCCAAAATTGGGTCCTTTAAGGTCACCTGGACCCCCCAGACCCCAA
>NW_020923207.1:0-2207 GCF_003984885.1 Neopelma chrysocephalum
AATCCCAGCACCCCCAGCGCCGCCTCCAGTCGCGAGACCGCGTCGGCCGCGAAGCCCAATCGCAGCGGGTCGGCCTCCTGGGGGGGGCGTGGCTAAGTAATGGGAGGGGTGTGGCCTACGGAGCCACGCCCACCTTCAGGCTCTCCAGGTGCCTCTGGGCCTCGTGGGCGTGGCCAACGGGGTCCAGCACCTACAGCAGCAGCGATTGGGTGAGGAGGCAGCCTGGCCACGCTCACGCGGGGTCAGGCCACGCCCCCTCACCTCTGTCTCTTACCTGGCCCGGGATTATACTGGGAGGGACTGGGAGGGGATAGGGAAGGCACTGGGAGGGTGTTTGAGAGTTACTGGGTTATACTAGGAGGGACTGGAATGGACTGGGATGGAACTGGGAGGCACTGAGAGGCACTGGGATGGACTGGGAGGCACTGGGATGGACTGGGAGTCACTGGGAGCACTGGGGAGGACTCGGATGGACTGGGAGTCACTGGGAGTCACTGGGAGGCACTGGGACAGACTGGGATGGACTGGGAGCACTGGGAGGCACTGGGGAGGACTGGGAGTCACTGGGAGGCACTGGGAGCACTGGGAGCACTGGGAGGCACTGGGAGGGGGTTTGAAGCACACTGGTCCCTTACTGGGACGAACTGGTGTGAACTGGTGCCCGTGGCTCCACCCCCCCAAGGGCGGGGCCGGGTGCATGGTCTCACCTTGGCTCCGCGGCTCGAATTCCAGCAGTTCCCGGCAGGTCTCCACCTGTTCCCGCAGCACCTGGGGGTTGACCACGCCCACCTCGGGCCTGAGGGGGCGGGGTTTGGTCGGAAAGGGCGTGGTTTTGCTAAAAGGGGTGTGGCTTGAGCCCGTATTGGGATAGAAGCAAAGGGAGGCTAAAGGAGGGTTGAGGTGGGCAGGGCTTAATCAAAGGGGTGTGGTTTAGCCATGAGGGGTGTGGGTTAGCAGCAAAGGGATGTGGCTTAGTAAGAGAGGGGCGTGGCTTAGTAACAAATGGGCATGGTTTAGCCAGAAAGGGGCGTGGCTTGCTCGCCCCATAGGGAAACATAAGGGGGGGCTGAGGGAAGGTCCAGGTGGGCGGGGCCTCGCTGATTGGGCGTGGCTTTCTCCCGGGGGGCGGAGCCTCACTGAGGGGGTGTGGTTTACCAATACAGCTCCCGGGCCATGACTGGCTTCTGCCACCAGGCCTCGTCCTCGTCTAGGAGAGAAAAGGGGCGTGGCCGCGGCAAAAGGGGGCGTGGCTCAAAGGGGCGTGGCAGGGATTGGGCGTGGCTCTCACCTGGCAGCAGCATCACCTGGCGGTGGGCAGAGTCAGGTTCCCATGTGACACCCAGCTGGAGGCGTGGCTGCTCGGTGGGCGGGGCCTCTGTGGGGCGGGGCAGGTCCAGGAGCTTTGATACCTGTCAAGGCGTGTCAGGAGAGTCACGCCCCCATGCCCCGCCCTAAGCCCCGCCCACCCCAGCCCCGCCCTCCTGTTTAGGGGAAAGGATACCCAGTGTGGCTGGGGCGTAGCCGCCCTTCCCCTGAGCGCCACGCCCCTTCCAGGGCGGAGCCATCCAGCGTCGCCGTCACGTCCGGGCGATCCGGGCTCACCTGGGGGTGCAGAAACGGCTGGGTTTTAACCCAAAATCGGGGCTTTCCCGATCCCCAAAATGGGCGTTTTTAGCCTCAAAATATTCAGGATATCAGGTCTACCCGTTAAAGTCAATAGGGTTGAGGGGACAACAGGTCTACCCATTAAAGGCAATTGGGCAAAGAGGACACCAGGTCTACCCATTAAAGTCAATACGGATCAATAACCCATCAGGTCTACCTATTAAAGTCAATGGGGCCAAGGGGACACCAGGTCTACCATTAAAATCATAAGGGAACAATAGGTCATCAGGTCTACCCATTAAAGTCAATGGGGCAACTTGGACATCAGGTCTACCCATTAAAGTCAATAGGGATTGACAGGTCATCAGGTCTACCCGTTAAAGTCAAAGGGAAAAATAGGACATCAGGTCTACCCATTAAAGTCAATGGGGCAAACTGGACACCAGGTCTACCCATTAAAGTCAATGGGGATCACTGGGCCATCAGGTCTACCCATAAAGTTTATAATAGAGTCCAGTGACCTCAGTAGGTCAGGCCGCACTGTTTTGGGGGGGCTTTTTTGGGGGAGGGGAGATCCAGGTGTCCAAGGGGTTCACAGATGT
>NW_020923208.1:0-2462 GCF_003984885.1 Neopelma chrysocephalum
ATGCTTAAAAATATGGAATAAATTAAGAAATAATCTGAGATGGTGGAATAGAATATGGGAAGTGTTTGAAATTAAGGCACATTTTACAGGTATACCAAAAGCTACTCAATTAGAAGATATTAGTAGAAATTTAACTCGATTGGAAATTGAAGCCCAAATGCAGAGACAAGAATTGCTTGCTATAATAGAATACCTTATAAAAGGTTTTCTGAGAGAATTAGAAGAAAAAGGTATAGAGTTAGGATATGAGCCTTTAGTAATAGAAGATTTTCTTAGGTGGGCTCCAGTTTGGGAACATAATCAGTGGGAAAAGTGGTACATTACTGATGCCCGAATAATAAGATCTTAATTTCTTAATCCATACATTAAAGTACAAAACTCCTATTCCCGGTTGTAATAGGTTTGGCAAATAAACTAACATTTCAAACTTGAATCAGTGGCAGAGAAATATGACAGGCACACTCCTGAAGAATATCTCTGCTGCCAAGAAGATCTAATACCCCGTTGCTCCTTGCAAAGGAGTAGACGAAGGGAAGGCAGAGAGGTAATGCGGTGGAGTTAATTTGCCTGTAAACTGATGCCACTGATATTAAAAGATTAAAATGGCTAAACTCCTTGTTTTTGTTACGATCCTGATATGTATGAGAATTACAAAGAGAAATTCTCTCACCAACCGTGGAAATGGAGCATTATCCGGTTAGAGGACATGAAGATCATTCAGGAATTGGTAACTATAGGTATCCCTAAATTTCAATTGAACAATTGTGAATTAGAAAAAGAAGTAGAGGCTCATTGTAAAATTTTTAACAAAAATATAAATGGCAATATAAAGAGAGAACAGTCTCCCATGTTAGAAGCAGCAAGAGAAGCTGTTGTAAGATTTGACGAGCAAATTTTTGGATAAATAAGAAGGGGGGGGAACTGTAATAAGTATACAATAGTAAAATTTACTTGTCAAAATATATATTGTATTCTTTTGTATATTATAGCTCATGCTTGATTAGAACTGGGGAATTGTAAGCTGCGGAATAGTTAACTGCTGTATTATTATTAATTGACTGTCCTGCAATCGGCAGTTCCCAGGTTGGCAAAGATAGTATTCTGCTTTAATGAGCATGTATATGATATCCTGCATTGCTAAAAATATTGTGTGAGTATACTCCTTAGGAAAAGAAGAGAAACAAGGATCAGAGGGTCAAGGAGAAGAAGCACTCCAGAAAAGCCAAGAAGGACATCTGGATCGTCTGGACATCCTCCTATAGTCAGCTCCAAGGACATTGGACTAATTAAAACTATTGATGGAAAGTACTGATGGAAAGTCCCTGGCAGTCGAAATAGGCCTGCAACAGAACCAACCAGAACAAGGCCCGCGAAATTAGGTCCAATCAAGAGCTAACAAGTGACTATGGGGGGAGGGTTGGAAGGACATAAAAAGTTGCTGTTTGCTTTATTGGGTGTGGGGCTGGTGAGGAGCAGGGGTCTCCTCACGCCACCCAGCGCACTGGTTTGCTTATCTGCACTTTATAAATCCCACAATAAATATTGCTGCTAAAATTTTGATTTGGTTTATTTACCTATAACACTGGGCATCAGCGATGGTCTTTGGAGTGTTGCAAACTGGAGGGTTCCCGAGCTGGGAGAGGCTGCCAGAGGTGTCCCACTGAGAGGGAGGTGCTGGGGAGCTGCCAGGGCCTCCCTCAGCCCCGCTGGTTGTGGACTCCCAAGGTGACTGGCTTGAGTTATCTGCTGAATTTCCATCCTGGTGTCAGTAATGACTGGAGTTCCCAAAATATTTTGGAACTGTATCCAAACTGTTCCATTTGGGCTACAGTTCAAGTAGGGAATGTTCCAAAACTTTTATGGGGTGACTGACTATCCTGTGTTCCCCAGCTCTTACAACCATCCAAGTCAGCTGGATGGTTTATTGACAATGTGTCCCAAGGGACGGGACATCCGATGCCATAGAAACCCCTCCCCCTGGATTAGAAAACATTTGGAATTCACGAGGTGTTCCAGGGGAGCATGAAAATGAACAGCAATTTTCCTAAAGCAAAGAACCAAGCAGAACAAAGCAAGGCCCTGTGGGGTGAAGCCCCACAATTAAAGTTTGAGGTAGTGCAAAAGTTAGGCCGTGTTCCATCGGAGCAGTGGAGCTGGTTAGATGGTTTCCATGGACACGGCCTTGGGTTGCAGGGAGTACAAGGTTAAGACGGTTTGATAATGTGCAGGTGCTTGGATTCCTGGGTGTTGTTGTGGGAATATGTTTGTGTTGTGTGTGAAGTTGGCAAACTCAATAAAGGCTGCCTGCTGCACTGAGCAGGCAGACATCTCGTCTCACTATCCTTGTGTGTCTTGTGTGTCTTGTGCGTCTTTCTTCCCCCACCGGACCAGGCCTCAAGACAAGATACCCTGCGACAAGGCCCCAGCAGGTGCAGAACAAAGGTCCCCCCATCCCTCTGTGC
>NW_020923209.1:0-1840 GCF_003984885.1 Neopelma chrysocephalum
GTTGTCAAATGTGAGTTCTACAATATCCCCAACCCTTAATGCCACAAACTCATTAAGTACAAAATACAATCAAAGTTTAATGTAGGTTCTCACTGGTGAAATGGGACATTGAATGAAATGGATTTATATGAAAATACTGCCCTTTTCCACAAATACAAGGCATATGGATCTATATACACAATTATAAAAATAACAAGCCACTTAACAAATAGCCTTGGCAAACTCAAATTTCTACAGAAGTAGCACAGAAACATGACATTATTTGAAGACAGTCTACCTGTATCTGCAAAAAAAATAAAAAAAAAGCTTTCTAAAAGTCCAGAGACTTAACAAAATGTATCCCCTCCATATAAAAAATCAGATGCTTTTTTTTCTTCCCATCTGCACAGTAGCAAAAAGGCAAATTTTAAGATCAAAAAAAAATAAGGAAATGAACATACTACCACAAGTTATAGCCACTCCTACCTGAGAAAATAACTCATGAACGATTCCTCTGAAGCCACTCAGAAAATAAGGTATTGTTCATGGTATTCTACCTGGAAAAAAAAGGATGGAAATTTTCAACATTTTGCTTTAAAAAAGCAGAACAAGTCACATGCCTGAAATGTATTGATCTTTAGGCAATTATTAAGTCAAGGAAAACTTATGAGAGCAGTAACTGTATCTTTACAACTCAACTCTAAAAGTAAAAGTACATTCTTGGCTGAAGAAAAACGCACTGGAGATGAGAGTGGCTGACACACAACACACATGATCTGTGTTTTTCATGACTAACTGCGATCTGCTCTTCTGTCTTCCATTACTTTAATTTTAAAAGACTTAAGAGATCAAATGCAAATTTAACATTTTTTTATTGAGTAACTTATCACTCAATACCCCTCACCCCTTGTGCTTTTTTTTCCACATTAAAGTCTTTAGAAGTAGGCTATGCAAAATTAAATAAAAACCTTTAGTGATAGCAAAGTTATTTCAAAATGGCTTCTGTCATCAGCTTCTCTGAATTTTAAGTCCTAACTTGCTTGATCTTCCCAAAAAAAACGCATCTTTTTTGCCCTTCAGAATAGTTTTAAAGCCTTCAGCTTCTTTAACCTTTAATCTGACACCAAACCATGGTCTTTAACACAAGGAACACTATATTTGCACTACCTCTAGACAACTTTTCTCGCCTTTTGTGAAGGCAAAAATGGTATTTTATTTATATTTATCATCACCACTACTCCATACTTAAGAAGAAGTCTGGAATCATTCGGTAAAGACACAATTTTACAAAACATTCATTGCCAAATTAAAAGGTATCCAAATATAAATTCCAATTCCTACACCTTAACTATAAAACAGCAGAGCTGGTCCCGCCGCTCCCCCTCACCCCGCGCGGGCAGGACACGGGCGGGGGGTCCCCGAGAGCCCCTGCGGGTCCCCTCAGCGAGCGGGGGGGTGGGAGGGGGGGGCAGGGAGAGGCAGCGCCCCCTCCCCATCCCGGCTCCCAGGACATTTTGTTTTTCCTCCCAAGGACAAAGGACAATGAGGAGCGCGGAGACTCCGGCACTCACCCTGCGAAGAGCAGCCCGCTGGCCGGCACCGGGGGCCCCGAGGACGGGGCGCTGCTCCCCCGCTCGCCCTTCCCGCGGCCAAGGGCGGCCCCCCGCCCGCCCGTCCCAGCCCCTCTCGGCAGCCCCGCTCGCCGCCCTCCGCAGCCACGGAGCCCCCAGAGTGCCGAACCCGACTCGGCCTTCGAGCGCGGCACCCGGGGCGCCGGCCGGGTGTCCCCAGAGCGAGCGGCCGCTGCTCCCCGGCCATCCTGTGCCGTGTGTGTGAGGGAACCACCGCCATCTCCTCTCAA
>NW_020923209.1:1940-2551 GCF_003984885.1 Neopelma chrysocephalum
CGCACAACATGGCCGCCCGCTCGCTCCTCAGGGAGAGGCGGGAGCGGCCACCGCCCCCTTCCACTCCCACCAGGCCGGGCCGAGCCCACCTCCGCCCGCCCCAGCCCAGCCCCGGCCCCGCTCGGTCCGAGCGCCGCCTTCTCTGTCAGACCCTTCTCCAGACATCTCTTCGAACCCTCGCCTGCCTGCACTGATACACAGCGGGGTTCAGCCCCCCCTGAGGTGGCTGCTGGCGCCCCGCATCTCGCGGCCCCGCTTGCTGCCATTCCACAAACAACACCTCTGTTCTCATCAGCCTGGCCCAGGGGGAGCTCACCTCCCAGGCTCACCATAGAGAGCGGGGCCACAAACCCCTCTGCTCTGATCCGAGTACACACCCTGTGTTGGGCACCCTCGGCTCCTGAGGGACGGAGCCACAACAACCCCATCACCCGCCCCTCTGCCACATCAGTCCCAGCCCTCGTTTACTGCTGCTCAGAAACTGCACAGACACCTAAAGAAAACTAGGTGTCCTGCTTTCTTTAGCCAACACCATAGAAACTGTCTGGCGTGCCAACCTCACCAGGACGCTGTCTCCTATTTTGACTCCAGCCGTGGAAACCACTTCAGAT
>NW_020923210.1:0-1678 GCF_003984885.1 Neopelma chrysocephalum
GGATTTTGTATTTTTGTCTTATATTTAACAAATGTTGACTGAAGTTTTTTCCGAGTTTTTTGTTTTTCAGAAAAATAAAAAAGAAGGGGCAGATGTTACATTCTAAAAATTGGATATGAGACAAAGAAAAACTGCTAAGTTTAAACAAAGCCTTGGGCTGACAGAGAGTGGGGAAAAACCTCCATCTAGAGTCCAGACAAGGATCCATTGATGTCACAGGTTTGGAATGTCCTGCCCAAGCCTGGAGAAACCATACCCTGATTTGATCAACCTATGCAGAAGACGCATTGTGTTTTCTCTCTCCTTTTGTGTAACCTGTCTCCCCTGTAAAATCCCCCAAGTGGGTTTTTCCCATTTGGTAGTTCCTAACACTCAAAAGTTTGTAATTTAGGATTTCCCCTTACTTCATCTCTGGAAAGTCCCCAATTGTAATAGAATGAATGTGCAAGCCCCCTGTTGAATATGTAAACCATGAACCCTTTAAATATGAAGTTGCAAAGCCAATTAAGTATTCCAGTTGCTTGCCTCCAAACTGGGATTGTGTTAGTTATTGACTCATTACACTTCTGACCTCTCCCACCCCTTTCCCATCATCCCCCAAACCTCAGAGCCTCTCCTCCCTCCACTTTTTGTGGGATCCCACTCCCCTCCCACTCAGTTTGGGGTCCCACCACCCCTTTTATCCCCTCTGACCCCCTTTTTCCCACCAACCTCCCCCTTCCCACCCCCCGCTCACCCGAGAGCTCCTCGCCCGCAGCCGGGGGGGCTCCCAGCACCACCAGTACCCAGAGAAGTCCCCCCAGAAAAGGGGTTAGGTGGGGTCCTGGGTGGACTTTGAGTATGTTTGGGGGTCCTTGGGGAGCTCTGGGGAAGCTTTGGGGGTTCCCAGCACGTTTTGGGATGAGATGGGTGCTTTATTGAGGGGCAGATGCCCTCCCAAAGCCCCCCCAGAGCAGGTTGACACAGGGGGAACATGGGGGGGTCCTCATTCCCGATCCATCCCAGGGCCAGTTCTGCTCTCCCCAAACTCTGCTCCCTGCCTTGGGATCCCCCCAAGCCCCTCCCCCACTGCCCCCCAATAACTGGGATTGGGGAGAACTGGGAAGCTTTACTGGGATCACTGGGAGCAGCTGGGTAGTGTCAGAATAAAAGCACGGCATGGGGGGGACACACGACCCCCCCAAAATCCTCACAGGGACGGGGGTGGTCCAGGCTGGGTCCAAGGCCCCGGGGAGGGGCTGCGGTCGCCGGCAGCTCAGGAGTTCTGTGGGGAGAGAAAAGGGGGTGACACCAGGATACATCAAGATCTGGACTGGATCCAGTGGGACCAGAACTGGGGAACAGGGATCATACTGGGAGCACCTGGCAGCATGTTGGAGGGAACTGGGATCCTACTGGAAGCAGCTGGGCCCCTGCTGGGGTCCTACTGGCATCATACTGGGAGTGGCTGCAATAATCCCGGGAGTGTGTCAGAGAAACTGCAGCCATACTGGGGATGAGTGGGATCAAACTGGATTTGTACTGGAAGTGTCTGGAAGTTACTGGGATCATACTGAGGGTGACTGGATTCATACTGGGATCATAGTGGGAGCAACTGGGACCATGCAGAGGGCAAATGGCATCCTCCAGGGAGTGACTGGGAGTGACTGGGGCCATACTGGACTCAGACTGGGAGTCC
>NW_020923211.1:0-535 GCF_003984885.1 Neopelma chrysocephalum
GCCCCAGGCCCCGAGCTGAGGACGGAGAGCCCGGAGGACAAATCCCCGCGGCAGAGCCTGGTGGGAGAGGCCGTTTTGAAGGGCTCCACGTCGCAGGAAGGCAGCAGGGAGGAAAAGGGCCGGAGATCCCCCCACAGGAGGGGCTCCAAAGCCAGCCCAGGGTGCTCTGAGGAGGAAAGACCCAGCCTGTGCCGGGAAGGCGGCCAGAGCTTGAGCCAGAGCTCCGAACTGGTGGTCCCTGAGCAGCCTCCCAGTAGGCAGAAGCCCTTCAGGTGCTTGGAATGTGGGAAGAGCTTCAGGACAAGCTCCCACCTGATCCGACACCAGCACATCCACAGTGGGGAATGTCCCTACACATGCAGGGAATGTGGAAAGAGCTTCAGTAACAGCTCCAACCTTCTCACCCACCAGCACATCCGCAGTGGAGAACAGCTCTACATATGTGGGGAATGTGGCAAGAGCTTCAGCCAACACTCCAAGCTGATCCGACACCAGGCCATCCACACTGGGGAACGTCCCTACACGTGTGGGGAAT
>NW_020923211.1:545-4953 GCF_003984885.1 Neopelma chrysocephalum
ACTGGGGAACGTCCCTACACGTGTGGGGAATGTGGGAAGAGCTTCAGCGACAGCTCCACCCTCCGCACCCACCAGCGCATCCACACTGGGGAACAGCCCTATACATGTGGGCAATGTTGGAAGAGCTTCACGAAGAGCTCCCATCTCCTCATCCACCAGCGTATCCACACTGGGGAACGGCCCTACAAGTGCTTGGAATGTGGGAAGAGGTTTCAGACCAGCGCACATCTCCTCCTGCATGAGCGGACACACACGGATGAGAGGCCCTTCCGCTGCACCAACTGCGGGAAGGGCTTCAAGCACAACTCCACCCTCGTCAGGCATTGGCGCATCCACACTGGGGAGAGGCCCTACAAGTGTGGGGAGTGTGGGAAGAGCTTCACCCGCAGCTCTTACTTGACCTCACACCAACAGACCCACAAGTAAGGGAAAGCCCTATGAGTGCCCCAACTGCGGAAGAGCCTCGGCTGCTGCTTCCACCCTGAATGAAGCCCCAGATGGTGAGGCAACCCCTGGAGTCCAGTGACTGTCAGTCCATCCCTTTCAACCACAAAGGGCCAGTCCCCTTTCACAGGGGCAGGTTATTCCAACAGAACCCTTCTTGGAGGTTTGTGTGGAGATTCCTGCCTTGGCTGGGGACCCCCCAAGGTCACTGCTGGGGGTTGAGAGCAGAGATCTCCCCCTGAGCATTGGTCTGGGGGAGTTCCATCCATCTTTAATTAAGAATTCTTGCTTTTGTGCCAGCTTGAGTAGAATTGCTTCAAGAATTGCTTCAGTGTAGAGCACTGTCCCATCTTATCCTGTACTCCTGGTAGTTTTAGTGTTTGTATTGTGCAGTAAATAATTCTGATGAAGATCTTTTGTCTGATCATTTGTAACCCTAAATAACTCATTTCTATCAATAGGTCTGATTTGCCATCATTAAAACCTGGGGGACAAAGTGTTTCAGTCACAGCTCTGTAATTCCTCTAAACTGAAAGTGTTGTCATAATCCAAGGCTGAGATTGAATCCAGCAGCCCCCAGCACCCCAGAAAAGGGGTTAGGTGGGGTCCTGGGTGGGCTTTGAGTGTGTTTGGGAGTCTTTGAGGGGCCGTGGGAAGGTTTTTGGGGGTCCCAGCACCTTTTGGTGTGAGCTGGATGCTTTATTGAGGGGCAGGTGCCCTCCCAAATCCCACCCAGAGCGGGTTGACACAGAGGGACACAGGGGGATCCCCATTCTCGATCCATCTCAGGCCGGTTCTGCCCCCCCCAAACTCAACTCCACCCCTTGGGATTCCCCCAAGCCCCTCCTCCACTGCCCCCCAATAACCGGGACTGGGCAGGAAGCGGGGAGGGCCCGGCAGTGTCTAACAGAGATAAATCAAGGCAGATCTCTCTCTTTCTTTTACCCCCTGGGCAGTGACCATCAAGAGGCGTCCCTGCTTCACAGCAGAAGCTCCACACACTTCAACAAAGTCTGTGGGAGAATCTGCTCTATGAAAGTTGGCCCTGGGCTTTTATACTTATTCAGTGATGGATCTCCAGTCACATATTGCCAGGCCAGTGAGCAGCTGATCTGTCAAACTCTGCTTCCAAAAGCAGGATGTGTGTTGGAAGGTTGGGGAACCAGGCTGGGTTTGGCACAATTCAACACTAAACCAACGCCTTGGCACCAGCAGTAACTCCCCACAGAGAGCTTGCATTGCTTGCATTCTCCCATCAGATTCTTTTCCAGGTAGAACATCCTGCTACAAGGGGTCTGTTACCAGACCTGGGTTGGGGGTAACCCAGGTTCTTATCAATAAATCCCTTGGGGTGGATTAGAGTGAAACGACACTGAATAATCGGTGTTTGAAAATATATATATGTAGAGTTTATTTCAGAACAATTTTGTTTCAAAGGTAAACAGGTATGTTGCCATTTTGGGTGTTACCATCTCTATCTCTCATCTACAGCAATATGGCATAAAGAGAACCTTTAGGGAAAATGCATAAGGGAGAGAAAGGAAAGACAGGATAAGGGAGAGGGAAAGTAAGGGAAAGCAAAGCTGAAAGTGGAAAGATGTCTATAGTCACTGCCCCCGGGGTCCAGCGATGGAATTTGGGAGTTGCAGTTTCCATGTCTGTGAGTTGAAGTGGTGGCCTTGATCTGTTGGGGTGGGGGAGGGAAGCCCCCACACTGCAAGAAGTTCTGAGTTATTATATCCATGGATGGTGTCCCGGGCCATGCCACGAACCCCCAACATCTCCTGGGCCTGCGCAGAGTTCCCGTGAGGGGCCTGGGAAAAGGGATTTTCCTGCCTTTCAGGATTGGCGGGGGTGGATGGGCTTTGATGGGCCATCAGAGGTACAATGCAAAAGTCCTGTAGAAGCCTGCAAGAGTCCCTTGGCAATCCTAGAATGCATAAATCATGAACCGTTTCAGTCTCTGACACCACCCCGTGATTTATGCATTCAATAATTTCTCTTCTTTTGTTGTTCACTGTGAATCTTCTTTGTGGGCGGCGCATTTCATGTAGTGGACAGAAAGAGAGAAGAGTAAAGAAAAGGATGAGATAGCACAAATCTTTTCCCAATGCAATGCAATTCCCGAAAAAAACCCAAACCTTACAGTAAAATAGTAAGCATATGGGACATAACAGGATCTCAATAGCTACAATCAAATTTCCTAATATTAACAAAGGTACAAACATCAGGATTTAATACTGACACAAATCTAATTTTCACTAGCCACTCTCTCCACCCTGTGAGTAATCAGGGCATCCTTTAATGCGTGGTGGGTGTGAGGAATTCTATGATAATGTGTCTGTTAGAGGGGCCAATGTGTCTTGAAATTGGACCTGAAATTACACATCAGTTCTTATGCAAATACACTGAGTTACTTGGGAGATGGTACAAGGCTTTCTTATATTCTCTTTAGGTCACACTTTCTTTTCTTTTGTCTAGATTTAGTTTAATTTGTTAATATTTTGAGAAATTTAACCAAATATAAAATTTGATGCCTTCTGAGGCAGAGGGTTAATGCATCTAATACATATTTGTATGATTCCAAATATGCATAGATTCTTGTACCAACTCCCAGGCTAAATTTGGTGGAGTTTCTTGGTTCTCAATTGATTGAGACAGAATTGTACATATCTAAAAGCTTCTCCCAAGCCAACTTGTTTTTCAATAAAAAGACAAAATAAACTTGACAAAAATTAAACTAGCAATATATAAAAGGGCTTGTCTCACACAATCTTACCAGTGAGTTGCTCATGATAAAAACACAAATAAGTCAACAATTATTAATAAGCTGATCATACAAGCAATTTTGGGAGTAGAGGAGACACAAACACAATGTTTGTGATAAATTTTACATATTGCAAAACTACTGAGACAAAAATACACACAGACATGCATATCACAAAGTTATTAAGATAAAAACACAAATACTTGTCAAAGAACAGTAGAACTCTCCAGTCCTGTTGCCACTTCGTTTTCTCATGGCATACTTGTAAACTGATAACTGAAGCAGTTGTGGGGGCAGTTCTCTCTTCTGCCCATTGCAGCAATTGAAAGCTTTATCGCTCTCACGCAGTTTGATCTCATCTGCTGGCAGGTTCCTGCAAAAAGAGGAAATCTGGCCCACTATGGACCCATTATTAAAAAGAAGGAATTATCTATTTACCCAACTCCTTTTCTTATCTGGCGTGATGCCACTAGGGCAGCAATAATGGAGAAGTCTTGAACGTGTTTTCTCCAAAAAGCAAATAAACCCAGACCATGCTGGAGCTCTTTTTTGCTCCTCAGCATCTTTATTTGCTGTAGGGTGGCCAAGGTGTCAGAGGGAATACACACGGCTACTTTTTCGGTGGGAATTTGAAGTCTCAGACTTTCCAAGTGGGTGATAGTATTTGTCTGGTCCACTGTGGTGCCATCAGCAATCTGGGCAATCAATTCAGCTTTGTTATGTCCAGCAGCTGTTTGTGAGCCAGTGTCAGCACCGAGGTAACTCACTGGCAGCTGCCACTGCCCATCAGGTTAATGGACAGGCCCCCTCCCCCCAAGGATAGTTTATCAATATATCTGTCTATCTATCTATCTGTAGGGTTTAGTTTGGAACAATTTTGTCTCCATGTAAAGTAGGTTTGGGGCAGTTTTGGCTCCTGTCTATAGTGATATAAAACCAGAAAAATAACACTTCCCCTCTCTGGCTCCAAGCCCAGCCTGTCCCCTCCAGGGGTGGATGTTCCCCCCTCTGCCCCAGGTGGTTCTGTTGCCCATGGGCAGCAAAGCCCCCACTGCTTCTGCAACTGGAGAGTGTTGGAGCCATGGACCATTAACATTCCAGTCTCTCCCAGCTCTGCATCCCAAAAGTCAAGAGGGATCAATCTGTCACCTCAAAGTGGATCAATCCCACTGAAAATGGCTCAATCCCACCCCAAAA
>NW_020923212.1:0-2930 GCF_003984885.1 Neopelma chrysocephalum
CATGGGTGGGTTTGCCTTTGCTTAAGGCAGGACTAATCCAAACTGTCTCCCTAACATATTCCTCATATGGACCACAGGGATTTTATCCCCTTCAATGGAACATAGAGGTTTTTTTAGGGCAGGGCCAGTTCAACTGGTAGAGTTAACTAAAGCTAAAAGCTTTCTGGAAATTTTTTTTTTTTAGATTTTAAAAGTAGTTGTGTAGTAAATGTAGATGTTAATGTAGCTGTATTATGTGCTACCCTTTAGCACAGTACTTTACACAGACCCAACTCTATTGAACAACATCACACCCTAGGCCTGGACAACAAGATCCCACAAGACACAAAGCAACCTTCAAGCCCAGAACTTTGGAGGCGCTCCAAGGACTGTACGTGCTGTGAAGAAGATAAAGATGAGGAAGAAGGGGTCCCAAAGACCCCAAACCCCAAGGGGCGTGTTGGGGGGCAGAAGCGGGGGGTGGAGAGTTCTGGCATTGGAGGGACCATCTTCTAAAACTGTAGAACCATTGCCTGGGAGGGCGCACATCGTGTGTATTCCCCTGGGCCTGTGGGCCTGATGAAAGGACCTGCTCTTTTTAGCTGATCTTAGACACTGAATTGGCCTGGAGTTTTCTCTCTTGAGCTTATAGGATTAACTAACTAGGTGGCTTTTGCTAAATGCAGATCCCAAGGTTTGAAGGTCCCACTGCCCATTGCTTTCAAGGTGGTTTTGAACAGTCCACTCTACCATTCAACTTTCCCAGAGGCTGGGGCATGACAAGGGATATGATCCATCCACTCCATACCGAGCTCTCTGGTCCAGGTGTGCACAAGGTTGTTTTGGAAAAGAGTCCTGCTGTCCAACTGCAGTTTTTCTGGAGGGCCGTGTCTCCACAGGACTTGCTTTTCCAGGCCCAGGATGGTGTTCTGGGCAGTGGTGGGAGGCACAGGGTGTGTCTCCTGCCATCCAGGGGCTGTGTCCACCATTGTCAGCATGTAGAGCTTACCTTGGTGGGTTTGGGGAGTGTGCTGGGATCAATCTGCCAGGCCTGCCCACATCTCTAGTTCAGCCATCATCCCCCACCCCACAGAGGCTTTACCCTCTTGGCCTGTTTGATGGCAGCACATGTTTCCCAGTTCTGGAGAACCTGGCAGTTGGTGTCCATGGTTAAATGCACCCCTGGATCACAAGCCCAGCTGGATGTTGCACCTCTTCCCTCAGGACCTGGGCCCAGCGAGCCAGGAATAATTCACCTTGTGTTGCCAGTCCAGCTCTACCTGAGACACTTTCACCTGGTCAGTCCCATCCCCCTGTCCATTGTTGGATGTCACTCAGGAGCCCAACTCTTGGCTACCTGGGCATCTCCAGGATGGACTTTCACAGCCAACCTCTCTGCCCGGGTGGCAGGAGGGCCTACCCTGATAAGGCCTAAAATGCCATCAGAGAATGCCAACAGTGCCAGCTCTCATGCAAGCTGTCTGTGAGATCTGAGAGCTACCGGTGGCACCATGGGAATGGTTTTGGTGTTGAATGATGCTCAAACCAGCCTGGTTCACCCAACTCCAAACACACATCCTGCTTTCTGAAGTTGGATGGGACAGAGAAGTTGGTAACTGGCCTGTCAATTGTGAGGAGCAGTCAAGCACTTCCAATCTACTGGAGAAGTCCAGTCCCCTTTCATCCAGGCAGGTTCTTCTAACACAGCCCTTCTTGGGGTAGATGTGTGGAGATTCCTGCCTTGGGTGGGGACGCCCTCCAAGGACACTCCTCAAGGTTGAGCAAAAGAAATCTCCCTCTGACCGTTGGTCTGGGTGAGTTCCATCAGATCTCTACTTAATAATTATTTCTTTTGGCTAGCTTTAATATAATTACTTCAATAATTGCTTCAATATAGTGCACTATCCTATCTTATACTATACTACTAGTAGTTTTAGCCTTTATACTGTCTAGTAAATAATTCTGATAAAGATCTTTTGCCTGATCATTTGTAAGAATAAATTATTAACTTATATAAATATTCTCATTTTGCTAATCATTAAAACCAGTGGGACAAAAGTGGTTCAATCCCACTTCTGTAATTCCTGCAATGTAATTTGTTGACAAAATCTGAGCAAAGATTGGATCCCTTATTCCTTGAGGCTCCGCAGTGCCACAATGGCTCCTTGATTCCATGAGGTTGCCCTGTTTCCCAGCTTTCTTGGGCTCCATAAGGCCCTGCAGTGTGACAATGGCCCACTGATTCCATCATTTCCCCCAGTGTCACAATGGACCCTTGATTCCATGAGGTTCCACAGGGTCACAATGGTCCCTTTGACTCCAGAAGGCCTTGAAGAATCATAATGGCCCCTGGATTCTGGGAGGTTCCACAAGGTCACAATGGACCCTTGATTCCATGAGATTCCACAATGTCCCATTGGTTCCCTTTGGTTCCAAAGGTTCTGTGATGTCACACTGGTCCCTTGATTCTCTGATGCTCCACAAAGTCCCAGGGTCCTTTTGATTCCATGAGGTTCCACAGTGTCCCCTGTTCCCTTTGGTTCCAGGAGGCCCCAGTGTATTCCAATGGCCCCTGGATTTCAGGAGATTCCACAGTGTCCTGGGGTTCCCTTGTCTCCCTGAGTTTTGGCAGTGTCCTGGGGTCCCTTTGTTCCCAGGAGGTTCCTTTGTTTCCATCAGGCCCTGCCACGTCCTAGACTCCCTTTGGTTCCATGAGGTGCTGCAGGGTCACAATGTCCCCTTTATTCCATGAGGTTTCTCCATGTCCCAGGGTTCCTTTGGTTCCATGGGGTTCCACAGGGCCAAAACTCCCTGCTTCTTACCCCTCCAAAATTTGTGGGCCCATTCTATCCCTGCCTGGGAAGGAGCACCATTGTGTTTCTGCAGGAATGTATCCATGGCCATCCTGCCACTGCACCAATTGAATGCTGCAGAAACGTCACTGCAGGCCC
>NW_020923213.1:0-2844 GCF_003984885.1 Neopelma chrysocephalum
CCCCTGTTCTGGTGGTCCCTCGGGCAGGAGAGGGGCTGTGTGGGGGGAGTTCCTGGGCACCAAAGGCACCTCAGGTCGGGTCCTTGCTGCCCTGCAACTGCTGCTTGTGAGGCTCTGTAAGAGATTGTTCCATCTCTGACTCCTTCTTTGTTTTTACATTGACCGGTGTAATGAACAATTGGTAATTGGCCCACTGACCAGGCTCCCCAGGGCAGTGGGCACAGCACCAAGGCTGACAGAGCTCAAGGAGTGTTTGGATGATCCTCTCAGGCTCATGGTGTGACTCTTGGGGATGGTCCTGTGCAGGGCCAAGGGTTGGACTCAGTGATCCTCATGGGTTCCTTCCAACTCAGCACATTCTGTGATTCTTTGTAACACCCCACCTTTGCCTGCTTTGCTGCTTCTGTTAACCACAAGTTCCTTCCTTTATTGTTTCTTTGCTTGGCTGGTTTCTCTGCATGGCAGCTTACACAGAAATTTTCTATGGCACACTCTGCTGCAACTGTGATAGTCAATAAAGACAAAAAGAGATAATTTGCTTATCAAATTATACTTGTAATACTGTAATTGTGAACTGTGATGTTATGTTATCATGAAAAATTATATTCTACTATATTACCTCTAGATGTTAGCTACCTATGTAGGAAAGTATTCTCCCTAGCAACTGTCAAGAAGACATAAAGCAGAAGGGCTCTAACAACCAAGACACCCTTGGCCGACACAATCTGATAAGAGGAAGGAGGCGGCCAGACTTGTTAAGAAAGAAGGCGCCAGGAGAGACTGACAAGGAAGACAAGAAACAGGGAAAAGATTCCCTGGTAACAAAGACAGAACATGCGCAGAATGAACTGGTAACTAGAAACCTGGGAGGGGATTTGGGGCTATAAAAAGAAAAATTGAAACTTATTGAATTTTGCGGAATATATGGGGAAGCAAAACCCCATCCGCCCAGCGCTGTTTGCCCATCTGCCTTAAATAAATGTTTGTAAAACTTTAAAAGAGTTTTGCTCTTGTTACTGATAACACCTGTGAACTACTGAGATGAGAGTGATCATTCTTACTTCACAAAACGTTTCTCTTTTTTGTTTCCTATCCTGTGTCCCTTTTGTGTTCCATGCTATGGAGTGACTATATTTTTGTTCTAAGCTAATTCACTGCTGCTGTTTTGGGTACAACTAATGTCAAGCAGAAAACCTGTAACATGCCAGAAACAGGCTACAGTGGGTTGCAGACACAGCTTATGTTTGATTGTGTATAAATACAGAGAGTTAGCTGGGTTTATCTGATAGCCTGGCAGAAAGAGAGAGGAGCAGTACAAACTGTTTTCAGTAACTGTGCTGTTCAGACACCTGATAAGATTGAGGGTGCTTTGGAACTACTCATGTGCTTTGAATAAGAAAAGAACAATCACATCCATTGGCACTGGCTTATCAGGAATGAAGTAAAATGCCAGCACTTTTACATGAGCAAAAGTAAATGTTTTAGACACTTTGGGCCATTTTTCCATTGAAATTAAATAGCAGGGTGCTTTTGAGTGTGCTGTAATGAGTGGAAGGATTTATTATCAATGACATCAGTGTGACACTGAAATCAATGGAATGTGATTCAACCAAGGCACCACTGTTCTGTACATTAGGTAGCAGTCTGGAATTTAGGAACTAAATGTTCACAAGCTATAAATTGAGAAAATGTTTAGATTTAAATGCCTTTGTTTGGGATTTATTCACCAAAATATGTTTCTTGGGAAAGTTAGTTTTCCAAAGTGCAGGCTTTCAGTAAAAGAAAGGTCATTGATTTAAGGTTTATTAAATTTTACCTAAAAACAACAGGCTCCATTTGTGAGTAAAATAATTTAAGTATTTACTGCAGACAACCTTCATGCTTTAGAGCTGTTGCTCAAATGTTTCATTCTTCTATGAAGATTTCAACTGTAATATAAAAATGCATCACTGAAAATGTAATGGTTCAAAGATTCTAACTGAAATAAAAATTCCTGCCTGGGGAAAGCACTATAATCAAAGTGCTCTTAACTTTTTTTTCCTGTGTAGGCCACCCTTGAAAAGAGTGCTTCAAGGCAGCAGGGTTGGTAGGGAATGCCAGTTTTTATTTATTTATTTATCTACTCTCCCCCACAGATGATGATAGTCCAGCTTTGGAATCAGCAATACACTTCAGCCACTAATACAAGGCAATATGTGAGCTGCTGCCGCTTCCAAAATGCAGTATCCTGGCATTTCAGTCAACTTTATAATCTGGCAAAAACCCACTTGGCAATATTAAAATCTAGCTTCTGAAGCACTTTTATTTCTGAAAGCTTTTGATGTCTTTTTATATCTTTTTAGCATATATTAAATTTCTTAGGAGCAGTGGCCAGGATGTACACTTGATGGATGACTGGGGTGGGGAGTCTCCCTCCACCCCTCCCTTTTTCTTTTCCTCCCCTTTAATTTTAAAAAGAGGTGTGATAATTGTGCATTAGGTAATGCTGGAACATGAATCCTGCAGGTGCAGCTGTTTGACAACATTGATGTGGGGGGGGTTGTACCATTGTTAGGTAAATTAGCAGAGATTTTCCAAGCTGAGAAGGACAGCCTGCTGCCAAGCTCTGGCATCTGTCTTATGAAATCCTTTGCTTCAAGGATGCCCTGAGGAAAATGATGACTGGATGCTTTTCAGAAGGCACAAATGGCCTGTTTTCTCTTCCATGGCATTCAGAATGGGACTCCTTGTTCCAGCCTGCCTGCTCAGGTTTTTGTGGTGCTGGGTTAGGGTTTTCATGTGGTTTTTCTTTTGTTAGAAAGTTGTGTACAGTGAATATTGATTATTCATCCCATGTCTGGTTCA
>NW_020923214.1:0-6655 GCF_003984885.1 Neopelma chrysocephalum
ATCCGGCGGAGCTGGAGGTGTCCAAGGGCAGTGAGAGCCCAGCCGGAGGAGCAGAGCAGCGTGGGCAGGGCGCAGGAATCAGCAGACACGTCCCCTGCCAGCTCCCGGCAGAGCTCCATGTGCTACACGAAGCACTTCCCGAGGTTCATCCGGAGCTCCCAGGACACCTGGGCACTGTTTGAGGAGCAGTGCCGGGAGCTGGAGGCGCAGCTGGTCCAGTGGCAGTGGGAACAGGGGCCCTTCCCGGCCGTCCAGACCGAGGTGCCGGCGCTGCTGAGGCTCAGGAAGTCTGGCCGGCGCCTGGGGGTGAAGCTGCCCCGGCTGGACACGGGCCAGGGGACGGAGGAGGACCAACATGAGGACATGGGACAGCACAGCAGCGTCTCCACGGCCACGGCCTGGTCCGTCCCCAGGGAAGGGAGGATCTTTGGCCCCATGGGGCTGGAATGGAGCGGCCGGGGCAGGGCCCGGGCACAGCCCAGCCCCTGGCAGTGGGGGCTGGGGGTCAGGCAGCGGGGCAGGGGGCCGGGCCGGGGTCTCTTGCAGCGCTGCCTGAGGCAGAGCTCCCTGGGGCGCTCCCTCTTGCACCTCTGGGCGCGGCACACCCAGAACCGGCGCCGGCGCCGCGTCCGCTTCGCCACCCCCCTGGTGACCGTGCAGTACATCGAGTAGTGCTGGGACACTCCTGCCCAGAGCCTGGTGATAAAGTGTGGAAACACAGCAGCTCCTCCCTGTCATCCTTTCAACCCGACTCGATCCAGCCCAGTCCCAGAGATTTGCCAATAACCAACCCCGGCTACTACTCAACAACTGCTGGTTTTTGGGGAGGCTGATCTTGGCTTATTTTGCCAGTCCAAAAGCACTGGGGGAGCGAGAGCAGCTCAGGACTTGAAGATGCCTCTCTGTGCCCCCTCAGGCACAGGGTGGTCAGCAGCCAGAGGTGACAGCCTGGAGATTTGGTGATGCTGGAGGGAAAGCTGGTGGGGAACCCAGGGAAGGAAAAGCTGGTGGGGAATCCAGGGAAGGAAAAGCTGGTGGGGAACCCAGGGAAGGAACAGCCGGTGGGGTGTCAGGGGAGATGGGACTCCATCCCCTGCAGTCCCAGGGAGACCTGGCACGGGCAGGATCCTCTGGCTCTTGACCCCCAGCTCAGTGTGGCCTCGGGAATGTGTTCCTGGAGCCAGGATCCAGGGGATTTCCAAGTGCTGCCCACTGGCCCTGCTCCTCAGTGCCTCTGGGAAGCTCCATGGCTGCCTGCACAGGGAATTCTCCCTCTGGAAGTTGTGCTTTTCCCCACGGAGTCTGGAACTTTCCCTGCTGCTGGCTGGGTTTTCCACGGTGGATTTTGGGTTCTGTCCCACTGCCAAGGTCACCCGAAATCCCTCCTGCTCTGGGGTGAGCCCTTGGCAGCCCTTGGCCCCAGGTTCCACCCCATCCTGGAGCTGGGGGCTCTGCCTGGGAGTGCTCTTGGAGCCCCAGCTTGGAGCTGTAAGATCTCTGACTTTTTTCCTTGCCTCCTTATCTCTCTCTGTTTGATGTTCTTAATTTATGGCAGCAAAGCCTAACGGAGATCCTTAACTCCACCGCCGCAATGCAGCAGGAAAACAAGCAGCTCTTTCCCCCCTCCCAGGCCCTTTTCCATCTATTTTCCTATTTTAAAAATTACAATTTTTAATGTATCGCTTCCCAGTCCTCCCAGCTTTCTGTGGGCACTTAGAAATATCAGCTGGCAAACACAGAGAGATGCTCCCAGACCTCCCCGTCTGCCCAGAACTCATTTGTGCTCCATAAAAAATGAGGCTTTTATGCTGGGGGAAGATGCTAATTCCCCGGAGTCCTTGCATTGCCCAGGATTTTTTTTTCCAACCAGCACTGAAGTCAAACTCAGTAACAAAACATAAAATATTGCTGAGCAGCTCTTTGGGTTTAATATTCATCTGGCAGCTCCACTGGCTCCTGCTCCTTCTTGCTTCACTACGAACCTGGTTTCCACGCACAGCAACACCTTGTAGGTGTGGAGACATGGAACTGCTCATTAGTTACGCCCAGGGTTGGATGCCTGGCAGGAATTAAGTCCTGGAAGGCTTGGAATGGCCTTTTTGAGATCAAGAGAGCTGGCTGGGGGCAGGGGAGGAGCAGAGCCGTGGGCAGGGGCCTGGGGATACCTGGGCAAACCCGGCTGCTGTGTGAAGGAATGACAGACATTAAAGGTGTCTGAACTGCTCCAACATGTGAGGGAGACAGTCAAGGTCTCCCCCGAGCTCCAGGGCACCCCAAAGTGTGAGTCCAGTGGTCTGAGGAGGCAGAGGAGAGACCTGGCTGGGTCCCTCCTCCCCCAAAGCTGCTGCAGGGAGGGGAGGGGGGAACTCACCGGGTTTGAATCCAGGACTGTAGAAAACGGGATGGGATGGAACCTGGAGACACCGACCAGTCCAACCCCTCCCAGCCCAAACCTTCTGTGGTTCCATGGAGGGTGAGTCATGGAGGGAACAATCCAGCCCTGCTTTGGCAGGGGGTTTGTGAGCACACACCCCCCCATCACACACAGAGCAGGGCTGGGGTTAGCCAGGCTGAAAGCTAATTACGACATCAATCAAACTAGAAGGAAAAAGCCAAAGTCTCTAGGGAAGGTTCCTGACTGCAGGGGGAGGGGTCAGGTAAAATAACCTGACCAAAGATGTGGTGGAAATATTTAAATAGTCAAAAACACAACCATAAGCAAATAAACCAAAGCAAATACTCTGATTAAGCGATGAAAGTGGTGGAACTGCTGCAGAGGAAGGGAGGTGTCTGGGTGGGTGCTGTGGCTGAGGGCAGGCAGGACATTCCAGCATCACCTGCACATTCAGAAGCACTTCCAGCCCCTTTGGGGACAGAGTGTGACCAGCTGCTGTGGGGCTTGGCTTTGGACCAGCTGTCCAGCTTCTCTCAGCATTTGAATTGCAAGAGAGGGATCTGGCCCAAAGTCTGGAAACTGGGCCATGCCAGTGTTCCAGCAGCCCTGGGTAACTGGGGCTCCCCCCCAGCCGAGACCAGGTCGTGTCAAACAATCCCCAAGGTCAGGGAAACTGGGAAAGGGGCCTGTTTAGAGCCCACGGGGTCGGGTGTTTGACCAGCACAGGGCAGATCCCTGGGAGCCGCGTCTGCCCCTGGCAGCACACGGAGAGTCCCAGCAGGATCTCGGGAGAAGAGCAGCAGTGCTCAGTGTGAGCCAGAAGAGGGACAAAAGGCATCAGGGGTTTGGAAAAGGTGACCAGAAGGAAAGGCTGAAGGATCTGCCAAGGTCTGTTCCAGCCCGTTTTTTGGGATTAATGCAGGCAGTCATGGAAGCAAGGCTTGGCACTCAGGAGCAGTGGAGTGAGGTCTGTCACCCTGAGCCCAGAGCGAGGGAAAGGGCAGTGCAGGGGGCTGGCACAGGGAGGTGACAGCGCGCTGGTGGCAGTGCAGGAGGTGGCAATGCTGCCTTCTGGCCAGGAGGTGCCTCCTGTGCTCCACACTCGTGCCGTGCCCGCTGTCACACCGTGTCCCCAGGGCGGCCCGGCTGCTGCCGCTGCTCTCCCTCGGCACAGGGAGGCATCGCCGGCAGGGCAGGGGCAGATCCTGCCCCTCTGCCCAGCCCCGGGGAGGCACATCTGCAGCGCCGGGCCCAGCTCTGGGCTCGGCAGGACAGGAGAGACACGGAGCTCCTGGAGTGCATCCAGCAAAGGGTGACAGAGGTGCCAAGGGATGGAGCATCCCTGGGACAGGACAGGCTGAGGGAGCTGGGGCTGTTCAGCCTCCAGAGCAGAGCCTGAGGGGACCCCCCCATGTCTGAGGGGCTGCAGGGAGGGGCAGAGGATGGACCAGGCTCTGCTCGGGGGGGCCCAGCAATGGCACAGGAGGAACGGGCACGAACTGATGCCCAGGAAGTTCCCCTTGGACATGAGGAAGAACTTCCTTGCTGGGCAGTGCCCCAGCCCCGAACAGACTGTCCAACAGGTTGGAGTCTCCTCACTGGAGATGTTCCAGAGGTGTCCAGACACAGCCCTGTGCCACGTGCTCTGGGGTGGCCACTCCTGGTCCCAGGGACCCTGGGACATGTGCCTTGGCCCCGGGCAGAGATTTGGGGCTGTGTGAGGTGACGGGAGGCAGCCGCGTCCTCCCCCCGACGCCCGGGCCCCGCTGACTCACCTCCCTCCCCGGACTCTCCAACAAGCCGAAGTTAAAAGCGATTGAACTTTTGTTTATTACGTTTTTTTCCATCAGGTTCCCTTCCTGGGAGGGTCCAATTAGCGCTAACGAACCGGCTGGTAATTAACGGCGCGGGCCCCGGGAGCTTCGAGCGCCGGTGGCCGCGATGCTGCTGCTGCTGCCGCGGCCCCCCCCCGCCCTGCCCGGGGGCCAATTACCGGCTCTGTCACCCGTGTCACCCCCGGGACCGGCCCTCGCTGTCCCCGCTGTCCCCGCACCCTCGGTCCCGGTGCCGCTCGGAGGGACCCGACGGCAGGTCCCGCTCCGTCCCTCCAGACAAACCTTCCCCCGGCAGTGACTCCTGTCCGCGGGGACATCGCTGTCCCCTGACTCGCTGTTCCCTTTGCAGGGGGGTGTTTGCACCTCGCTGTCCCCCCGTGCCCGCTGTGGGACTCTCCCGGGCTGTCCCGAGGGGACCCCCGAGCCCCCACGGGAGAGGACTCTGTGCAGCCCCCCCGGGTCCGTGGGGCAGCTCCCGGCACGAAGAGCGAGAGCCGAGTCCAGTCTTCCCTGTAAAAATCAGGGTGATCCTCCCCCAAATCCAGCTCGAGGTTTGGGGAGGTTTTAGGGGCTGAAAACGCCGGGGTAAAACGGGAAAAGCTGTTTCGGTGGCGGCTCCAGCCCCAGCCCCGGGTCTGCAGTTTGGGTGGGGCAGGTCTCGAGCGGGTTGTACCCAACAGCCAAGCGAGGAAATGCTGCTGGGCAGCGATAATTTATTTGGAATTAACTAAAGGTTAACTCTGAGGGTGGCTGAGGCTGGGGTGGGGCTGTGGGGGGACGGATGGTGCAGGTTTGGGGCTGAGGGGGACAGGCAGGAGGATGGGTGGGAGCTGGGGTCTGTGTCCAGCCTGGGGCCCAAGTGCTGGACTTGCTGAAACCGTGGAGTCTGTTCCTGCTCACCCAGCAACATCTGCTGGGTCTGTGTGTGGCCACTGGCCTGGAGGGGGTTCTGCCCAGGAGCTCAGTCCAACCAGCCAAGGGGCTTGGAGCACTCTGGGCTACTGGAAGGTGACCCTGCCCACAGCAGGGGGTGGAACAGGATGAGTTCCAGGGTTCCTCCCAACCCAAACCTTCTGTGATTCCATGATTCCATGACCTTGGGGTGTTGTGGCAGTTCGGGGGTGCTGCCATTGCACCCCTGGTTTTGCAACTCTGCAACCAGCTCTGGAGGGAGCAGGGACTCCTCCACACGTGGCCAGGGCTGGGATCACTGCCCAGACCCACCAGCCTTTGCAGGGACCCCGTGCCCCCCTCTGCCCATCTCTGAAGAGCCCCATCCGAGGGCACCCACCCACCCCACCAGCACACTCAGGGCTGAACTTGTTTGCTTTGGACACTTCAGCCCAAGGAGAGATTCAAAATTAGCAAGTGAGCCCTGGCTCAGAGCTGGAATCATCCTGAGGTTCCTGAGGCTCTGCTGGAATCGTCCTGAGGCTCTGCTGGAATTGTCCTGAGGCTCATCTGGAATCTTCTGAGGTTCTGCTGGAATCGTCCTGAGGCTCGTTACTCAGCTCTCCCTGCTGGGCTCGCAGCTACTCTGCAGGTAAACAAGGGAAAAAGTGCCTCTTTCCCTGGGGCTCCTCCATGGAGGAACCTGGGCGTGGATGAACTCTGGTCCAGGAGTTGTCCTGAGCCACCACTGCCCCTTCCCACCCCTGCACCATGTCACCACTGCCCCTTCCCATCACTGCCCTGTGTCACCACTGCCCCTTCCCATCACTCCCCATTCCCACCACTGCCCCTTGCACCTTCATAATGGGCTCTTGTCCACCCTCACATGGTGCTGGGGCAAATGTTGTCCCCTTAACTGGTCAAAAACCAGGACCCACACAACTGGTCGGGCCTTGCCCCAGCACTGGTTTATCACTGGTGTTGGGTCTGCAGGGAGCAGAGCCCTCCCTCCACTGAGCTCTGGCCGAGGCACTGGGAGTTTTCCAAGAGAAACCACAGGATGTGGAGGGCACGTCCTGACCACCACCAGTGGGATGGGCCAACAGAAACCTCATGAGATCATCCAGGAGAAGGGAAAAGTCCTGCCAGGACTGGGGAACCAGCACAGGACCACCTGCCTGGGAAAAAACAGCTTGGCAGAGAAGGCCCTGGTGCACACCAGGCTGAGCCTGAGCAAAGGTGTCCCACGGTGCATTAGCAGGAGCATTGCCCCCAGGTAGAGGGGGGTGATCCTTTCCCCCTGCTCAGCACTGGAGCTCTGGGCCCAGTGCTGGGCTCCCCAGTATGAGAGAGACACGGGCACACTGGGCATGGCATGGACAGACAGGGACAGGACGAGGGGAAAGGGCTTTACACCGAAGAGGAGAGATTTTAATTAGATTTGGGGAAGAAATTCCTCCCCGTGAGGGTGGGGAGGCCCTGGCCCAGGTTGCCCAGAGAAGCTGTGGCTGCCCCTGGATCCCTGGAAGTGTCC